>NC_143024.1:37155000-37397500 GCF_057628025.1 Oncorhynchus mykiss
TGGTTGTCTAGGGCTTAATTGAAATGAAGAACCAAAAACCTGCAGACACTAGGCCCTCCATAGAATGAGTTTCACAACCCTCACTTAAAGTGACCACCCAACTCTGAAACTACAATGTGGACCTGGAATGCAGTGACTAGGTTCCTCCACAAGGGCTCGCTGTCCACATTTTTATGTCGTACCACTATTTCCATGTTGGAAACTGATATCAATACAGTAGCATAGAAATGTACAAATGTTTATTTCAGAAGAATAATTTTGATATTTTTTTTGTAGTACAAAGTACAATGTCCAAAAACAACAGCAGAGGAACTGCCCAGAGACTGACAGAAGTGGAGTCTTTGTAGCCGGTTTATACAGGTAGTCTAGTGGTTAGAGCAACTAGTAACTGAAAGGTTGCAAGATTGAATCCCCGAGCTCACAAGGTAAAACTCTCTCATTCTGCCCCTGAACAAGGCAGTTAACCCACTGTTCCTAGGCTGTCATTGAAAATAAGAATTTGTTCTTAACTGACTTGCCTACTTAAATAAAGGCTAAATTAAAATCACACCAGCCAGTGTAACGGATGCTGCGTGAGTGTAAGGTAAGTACAAAGTACACTCAATTGTTTGAATTGAATAATTTTGCACGCCCAATTTTAAAGTTTTTGATTTGTTAAAAAAGTTTGAAATATCCAGTAAATGTCGTTCCACTTCATAATTGTGTCCCACTTGTTGTTGATTCTTCACAAAAAAATCTTTATGTTTGAAGCCTGAAATGTGGCAAAAGGTCGCAAAGTTCAAGGGGGCCGAATACTTTCGCAAGGCACTGTATATAGCACCAAAAAAGGGTTCTGCTATGGTTCTAACCCATTATGGGGCTATATAGAACCCTTTTTTTATGGTTATTTATATAACCTTTTTGGAGAATGGTTCTTTATAGAACCCATCTCAAATTCAAAGGTTCTTTGTAGAACCATATAGGGTTTTTTATTCTAGGTTAATAGTCATATTATATTGTAAAAAATTCTGTAGGTTTTAATATTTGGTTAATTAACAAGTTGAACCAGGTGTGCAAGCTCTGGAACGGCTGCGGGTCCCTGAGGAGAGAATTGAGAACTACTGGCTTAGTCAATCGTTCTCAATTGACGCAAGGCCATACGTGAGTCTTTCACAGGACACCGTCACTGGACATAGCCATAAATAACACGTACTAGCATAAAACAACAGATTGGATCAACTGGAATGACGCTCACTCACGATTGCACAAAAAGAGCTGTGAACAAACCACGCCCCAAAATATTTGAATGAGACGCTTCTACATTTTAATTATCACTAAAAGAGGAAATAACCCTTTTCTGAAAAGCAAATAACCATTGAAGGGCTCAAAGAGTTATTTGAGTCAGTATGGTTCCACACAGAACCATCAACTGTTCCCAAAAATCCTTGAAGAACCCTAATTTATTGCTACACAGGAGGTTAATAATGGCTGGAATGGAATTTATGGAATGGTATCAACTCATCAAACAAATGGTTTCCATGTGTTTGATACCATTCCATAAACTCCATTCCAGTCATTCCAGTCATTGTAATGAGCTGTCCTCCCTCCTGTGGTTTGCAGCTTTTCTACAGGAAAACATACATCACAAACAAGTTCTCCCTTTTCAGGATTCATCCCAGTGCATGCCTTCCCTATGACTATTACTATGTGAACTTGCCCATGACCTGGGCCTAAGCACAGAGCTACTGCAGAGAGAAGTATATTGACCTGGCCACCATAGTCAAACATGGAGGATATGACTCCACCGAATGACATTACGGCTGATTATACTGACTTGGCCTGGATAGGACTGTATGATAACATTACCAACTGGACATGGTCATTGGCTAATAGCACTGATGAGAAAGATACAGGGTTTCAAAACGGATGGACCGGTCAGCCGAATAATAAGCATAGCGATCAGCACTGTGTAACGATAGAGAGGGAAATGGGGATGGCGGAGACTGGAATGATGTGCCCTGTAGTGATCGAAAATCCGTTGTCTGCTATGATGGTCAGAGCCATACACAAACGGTTCCATCAAATCAACAGCAACTGTGGAATGGTTTCCACTATGGAAATGATACATTGTATTGGGACAAAATGGGATTGTGGTTGGGATTGAATGTCCTAGTGTGTCATTTAAGTCATTTCATTTTATTGTTCATTTTACAGTAAGAGTATAATGTTTATCTCATTGTATGCATAAAACAAGCAAAATGTGTGCGGAGGTTTGGTAACAAAATCGAAATATTAAATTGATGTGCGCAGTGGTTTCTCAGTGTAATCTGCAAATTGTTGTTAACTTGTGTTCTGTTGCATTTAATAATTTGTTTATGTAATTATGTAGTTTGTACAGCTGCTTTGAAGATACTCAGTATTTTGAGTTATTTATATATACATATTTTTAAATGTTTTTGGTTACAATGTTGGACAATGATAATACAATTTAGCCATTTTCAATGAAACAATTGTGCCAGACACACTTTGTAAACATCCTTAGAATACTCTGCTCTGTGTCACATGACCCATGCTATAATCCATGCAAAACATCTATTTACTGGTGTAGGATCTTCATTTGATCACTCTTTTTCTTGCGCTTCATGATTTACATAAATTCACTGAAAACCTGCACTACCACACGGCTATATTAACAGTATTGCACTTTTCAGGTAGCTAATAGCCTAACCACCCTATCAACCAACATTCTGGACTAAATGTTTAAATCCTGTTGCTGCAGGATTGTTTTGCTGTGGCAATACTGGTCAAATTTAGATCCTACATCTGAATGAATTTTACTGTGTCTTTTACAAATATGGGACAAGTGCAGATGAATGTCCTCTTCCAGTCTTAATTCCATATAGATTAGGGTTATGATCCCAAAACAGAGACCGTGTGGATGTCCTCAATCCCCATTGGCCACATATGCCTCATTTTGAATAACCATGGCAACCATACATCAATCAAGAAGATGGTTTTCCTTTGCTTGCTTCTTAATAGGCCTGACACTATCCCTTTAGAAAATCAAACACCCCTTTAAAAAGGGTTTGATTGAACGTCGGCAGCTTTAAAGCCACTCTGTCACTCTCATCCTGTTGCTGGTTGTGTAACAGCCCATATAAAAGATATATGACTCCAAAAAATAACTCTTTAAAGATGTGATGAGCTGAGTGAGGGCTAACAACAGGCTGTAAACAGCTAAAAAGCAACACTAATATTAAAGAAAATGTTGCCTTTACTCATAGTATCTCTTTTCCAATTCTTGCCTTTTTAAGGGTGGGGAGAAGAGTGTCATTCCTTCCAGAACTAAACTATAAGGATATTCCCCAGGCTTTGGAATGGAATGGGTGTAATGTAGTCTGATGTTGAACAGCAATAACATGCCAATATTTAGTCAATCATACTAAACTCAGCAAAAAAATAAATGTCCCCTTTTCAGGACACGGTCTTTCAAAGATAATTCGTAAAAATCAAAATAACTTTGCAGATCTTCATTGTAAAGGGTTTAAAGACAGTTTCCCATGCTTGTTCAATGAACCATAAACAATTAATGAACATGCATCTGTGGAACAGTCGTTAAGACACTAACAGCTTACAGACAGACGGTAGGCAATTAAGGTCACAGTTATGAAAACTTCGGACACTAAAGAGTCCTTTCTACTGACTCTGAAAAACATTTAAAAAAGATGCCCAGGGTCCCTGCTCATCTGCGTGAACGTGCCTTAGGCATGCTGCAAGGGGGCATGAGTAATGTAGATGTGGCCAGGGCAATAAATTGCAATGTCCGTACTGTGAGATGCCTAAGACAGCACTACAGGGAGACAGGATGGGCAGCTGATCGTCCTCGCAGTGGCAGACCTCGTGTAACAGCACATGCACAGGATCGATACATCCGAACATCACACCTGCGGGACAGTTACAGGATGGCAACAACAACTGCACGAGTTGCACCAGGAATGCACAATCGCCCCCATCAGTGCTCAGACTGTCCTCAATAGGCTGAGAGAGGCTGGACTGAAGGTTTGTAGGCGGAGGGTGAGGGCTAGGGCCATTCTCCCCAGAAATGTCCGGGAACTTGCCTTGGTGGAAGAGTGGGGTAACATCTCACAGCAAGAATTGGCAAATCTGGTGCAGTCCATGAGGAGGAGATGCACTGCAGTACTTAATGCAGCTGGTGGCCACACCAGATACCGACTGTTACTTTTGATTTTGACCCCCTTTTTGTTCAGGGACACATTATTCCCATTTCTGTTAGTCACATGGGTAACGCTTTTCTTCTATCTCCTCCTCTGATGAAGAGGTAGAACAAGGATCGGACCAAAATGCAGCGTGTAGATTGCGATCCATGTTTTAATAAACAAACGTAAAACACAAATCAATACAAACACTACAAAATAAAGAACGTAACGAAAACCTAAACAGCCCTATCTGGTGAAAACACATAGACAGGAACAATCACCCACAAACACACAGTGAAACCCAGGCTACCTAAATATGGTTCCCAATCAGAGACAATGACGAACACCTGCCTCTGATTGAGAACCATATCAGGCCGAACATAGAACTGGACAAACTAGACATGTAACATAGAATGCCCACTCAGATCACACCCTGACCAACCAAAACATAGAAACATACAAAGTAAACTATGGTCAGGGTGTGACAACATGTATGTGGAACTTGTTCAATTTATGTCTCAGTTGTTGAATCTTGTTATGTTCATACAAATATTTACACATGTTAAGTTTGCTGAAAATAAACGCAGTTGACAGTGAGAGGACGTTTCTTTTTTTGCTGAGTTGAGTTCACTGATGATGTAGTTTATGTGGATAATTGGAACAGATGTATTGGATAATGTGGGAAGAGAAAGAGGACAGGCACAGTTCATATACAGGACCATATTTATTCACTAATAATAAATGATTCATCACAAATAAATCTACTGTGTTATCAATGTTTCACTGGGATCTGAGTAGCAATGGGGGAGGGTGCATTGTGACAATCTAACTATGGTCTTAAAGTTGGGAAAGCTGCTTCCCATATTAGGGCATCCTTATCTAATCAGTGCAGATTTGCTAGTAATTGGCACTACTGCACTCCTTTGAGATGAAATTTCACAGCTATTTCACATGCGTGGGAAGAGAGTGCTTATCTTGGTAGAAAGGAATGTTGTTTTTTTTTACGCTCATCCATTGGAAGGTAACATGCCACAGAAACATATGGCATTTTAATATATAAAGTGATGAATAGATGAACAGACAGGCAGACGCAGACACAGACCGACAGGTAGACTGAATGACCACCAGACCAACAGACAGACAGCAGGTCCTGTACCATGTCCGTGGTACGGTGGCGCTGAAACATTTTTACAGAGGAAGAGAGTGAACGGGGATGTATCATGGAAATGTACCCATGGAAAGCGAGGGAGTACAGACCAGCAGCATACCAGCCTGCATCCCACTGCTGGTCTCTGAAGCTAAGCAGGTTCGGAGTCTGAGTCTGTCTCTGGATGAGAGACGCTGCTGGAAGTGGTGTTGGAGGTCCAGTAGGGGGGCCCTCTTACTTCTGGTCTAAGTAGATAATAAAAATGATCGATGTTTTCTGCCCTACAAAGCAAAAAGGCGTTGCGTGGAACTGAGAAAAATGGCTTTTATTTACCTTGGTTAAACAGTAACCATTTTCTCCAAAACACAATACAATATAGGCAGGATACTTGTCCACATGATTACGCATGTAGCAAATGTAGAACGGGTGTCCCGACTCTCTGTTGTCACTACAGATCCCATGGCACTTATTGTAAGAATTGTGGTGTTAACCCCGGTGTCCTGGCTAAATTCCCAATCTGGTCCTCATACCAACATGGCCACCCAACCATCCCCAGCTTCCAATTAGCTAATTCATCCCCTCTCCTCCCACTGTAACTCTTCTCCAGCTTTTTTTTCTCTTTTCAATTTAACCTTTATTTAACTAGGCAAGTCAGTTAAGAACCAATTCTTATTTACAACAATGGCCTACCCCGGCCAAACCCGGATGACGCTATGCCAATTGTGCGCCGCCCTATGTGAATCCCAATCACAGCCGGATGTCTTACAGCCTGGATTCAAACCAGGGACTGTAGTGACACCATTTGCGCTGAGATGCAGTGCCTTAGACTGCTGCGCCACTCGGGAGCCCAGTTGTTGCTGTAAAAGACAATATGTTCTCAGTCAATTTACCTGGTAAAATAAGGGGAAACTTGAAACTTCGAGAGAGAAAGAGAGAAAGGGAGATACTGTAAAGGGAGAGGGAGTGAGGCTGCCTGGGCTGGGTGGTGGGGGCCAACAGGCTGCAGGAATGCTCTGCATGCCTGTCCTCTGAATGACCCCTCCTCCCTGGAGTGTGGGAGATACTGGGTAATTAGCCTCCTTTAACATTGAAGCTATGGTCCCGTGGCATTGAGGGAAACTATTAAGTGTATTTACAATGTAAAAAACCCACATTCTAATATTTTTTATATTTGTTCTCTCAGTTAACCCCCATCCGGTTTATATGAATTTCCAGTTTATATTTCTGAGTTAATCCCCCAGTTGATGTACGCTGCAGTTGGTGCTGTTATGATGAAACTGTGCAGATTTTTTTCTCCCTTTTTCCCCCATCTTGATGGCCTACTTTATCTCTCCTGCACTAGATTTAATTATGATGCTCTCTCTCAGTGAATTTGTCTTCCTTATGGCAGGAATTAGAAATGGAAGAAGACATGGATTAAGAAAAATGGAAGCTAAAGAGTATTGATTTTCCAGAGACATGGTAGTTTAGATAACAAAATGCCAATACTGTGACATCCTCCATGTTAGTTTTATTTTCGACTCTTGTCATTTTATTGAATTCTGAGTGTCCCTTCAAAAGAGACAATTGAAATGTCCTTTTCTGACAGGTACAGGTTCTGAATTTGCCTTAAACACCTTTTCGCTTACAAAACCACACATTCTCAGGGAAAATATATTATTAAAATCAACAACACAAATCAGCTTTAAAGTCACACACTGTGAGATGCATAATATTGTAAAGGTGTGCCAAATGTGTGTAGTCTTTTTGCTAGGAAAGGAAGTCGTACTACTCATTGAAGTATTTAACGTGTCATATCTGTTCTTTAAAATCAAGGGGTATACTTCTTCAGTTTAAATTACCGTAAATCTTACAGACTGGGGCTTTAAGGTTCCTTATCTGAGATTGCCTTGTTATTTTAGGTTCAACTTGAAGACGAGGAATATGACATGTTTCAAATTAGAATCTACATACCTCTACTGACCTTTCCTTTCTATTTCATTCCATCGCTATCTTTAGCTTAAAGCTCTATCATTTTCTTATCATGTTTTCTGCTGATGTGAGAGCATAGAGAATAGCCTTTGAAATCTTTGTTATAACACGGTTCAATCTTTGAACTGCTTATCTATCTCACCCACCCAAGATGTACACTTACAGAAACATTTAGTTCAATTTTTAAGTATAGATTACGCAATTGGCTTTACTGTGGAACAAATGACTAGGGCCTAGTTCATTACTATTAGGCCTACTTTCCAGATATGAAAAACAGCCTAGCTTCCACATACTCACAGGGGGAGACTTAGATGATTGCACATGGTTGCTAGATAGCCTACATTTTGAAAAGTGTGTTTTTCCAAGTATCTATTTTATATTATTCTGTTCTGTTGTATTTCATTATATTCTATCGTATCAGACTTCCCAAATACATGCCATTTCAATAATCAGTAAAACGTGTGAAATCAATGAAGAAAGTCAGAATCATACAACTTGCTCGCACACTGCATTTCTACTACCATTTACCTAACATTCTACCCAAGCGCACACAAAATATTGTCGTCTATCTCGTCTGGTGAGGGAATCGTTGTACTTGGTGATGTCAGACAGTGTTTGGGTCATTTGCAGGTTAGCGGCCGCCAAAAAGGTTCATGGAAAGTTCACCCGCATATATTAGGTAATTCAATCGGTCCCTGTGACATAACTAGTATGAAGTGGTTGTGTAGAGACAACATAACCCATTCGTCAATAAATGGGAGCTAAGAACTCCAAAACAAACTTTGTTATGTAAAATAGCCTACTATTCTGTTTTTGTCAGGTTTTCACAGGGACGGACTATTTTGCTGAGCCCCCTGCGCGCGATGGACGCAAATATTTTTTGAATGAATCCATCGATGGAAATCTTCTCTCGGCGCCCGCATACAACTGTAGATATTTTTGCATCGACTCAAATTAATAAAATATAATTTTGGTCAATTACAAACTTTGAACAAAAATGTCCATCATACGCTTGACTGAGAGGGAAAACAGAATCCTACTTGGGCGTGCGAATTAAGGACAGTTGCATTCCATTTGTTCAATTTCTTTAGATCCTGGCGCATCTTGATAAGGACTCGGCCTTACACTAATGTTATAGAAAACCATGTTTGACTATATGGATTTTCTCGCAGTTGGTCCAGGGGAAACGCTGGACTTCTATACTGCAAGTCCTTGTATGCTCCAGGAACCATCTCAAACCGCATGCTTCACTGGACTAACAGAAACGGATTGGCAAGTTCATCGGGTCGCGCAATGTAGGTGAAGCTTTATTTTTATTTAGTCTATTTAAGGGTTTAAGTAATAATCCCTCAGTTGCCAACTGTTTTACTCTTTACTAAATCGAAGTATTTGTTTGAAAGACTGAACGTGGGACTTGACATGATATATCCAGTTGTATCTTCTTCTCACACCTTTGATGCACTGTTTATAATATAGCCTATTCCTTAGGTCAATTGTTCGTACATTGTAGCCTGAACTGTTCCCTGTGCAGTCTTGTATCATTGCATCTTTAATCCAAAAACAATGTAACATATTTATTTAGGTCATGTTGTATGCAGGCTACCATCTTTTTTTCCAGAAGCTGTAGTTCGATGGCATTTATTCACACATTTTTCTGAATATGTCATTGATGTCATATCTAGTTCAAATCAACACAAATTATACAATTATTTCAGATATAGGGCCTACATCAAATTCAAATCAGAAGCCTGTACAGTAAAATCAAGCTTAAACAAAAAATAACACACAACAGCATTTATGTAGGCCTACACGTGAAAGGTAAAGGTGCGGTCTGCAATATTTACAGATTTTTATGGTCAGTTCAAATAATGATACCCATTGAATCTTGAAGAATAATTTATAAATGCCTAATGCGTTCAGTGCAAGTGTATTACACCACTATAACCCAAAATATAAGGTTGCTTTTTTTACTCCATTTGTAAATAACGCCTTTGTAAACAATGTATAGTTCAAAATATGTTTCAAACTATAATGTTGATATAACTGTCAGTCCTTGCATCCATAGCTTCATTGATAATCAGAGAGTGGTTACATTTCTACAGGCCAATCCCTCAGTTTTATAGCAAACCAAGTGACAGGGCTGCTATTTGGCTTGGGGGGGGGGGGGGGGGAAGACAGATTGTGCCTTTATAGCAAAGGAATATGGTCAATATTGTTGTTATTTTACATATGCATATTGCTTGCTTTGTTGCAACTGATGATTGCATTAGTTTAATATTGGTAAGCCTACCTCCTAGTTTATGGAATGAATTCACCGTTGTGCAATCAATCAGTATACTTACTTGTTATCCTAAATCAATAATACATGGATTATTACAGTGAACCCATTGATAATGAATTGGCCATAAAATCTGCACTCTTATTTGACTTGTCACGCCTCTGTTGTCGCCTACTACATTCACTGTCCCTCTTTATTAAATGTTGTATTTAACCTTTATTTAACTAGGCAAGTCAGTTAAGAACAAATTCTTATTTACAATGACGGCCAACCCCCGCCAAACACAAACCCGGACGACGCTGGGCCAATTGTGCGCCGCCCTATGGGACTCCCAATCACAGCCGGTTGTGATACAGCCTGGAATCAAACCAGGGTCTGTAGTGACTCCTCTAGCACTGAGAAGCAGTGCCTTAGACCGCTGCGCAACTCGGGAGACCATTTCCTCAACTAGTTGTTGATATTTACAGACCAGATTAGGAAGTCAAATTCCAATCAGATACCTTTGGTTTCCTCTATCTGATGGTTGATCTAGCTGTCTCTTCTGAGATTTTCATTTATCCAACACCGGTGTGCTTCTGACAGTCAGTCTCAAGGGCTTCACATGACATTATGGTCCTTATATTTTCTGCGATATCAAAAGCATTTCGAAGGCAGCACCAAAGCCAGTTACAACAGTAGACCTTCTCTGGCAGCGCTCAGTGTTTGCAGATGAAGGAGCATCTCAACCGAAGCACAGCCAATGTGGTCAGTGGTCAGGACGGTCACTGGAGGTCACCGAGGGTTCAGTGGACGGTCACCAACAGGAGGTCAGACGAGACCCAGACTGCTTGGCTTGTCTCACCCACAGCAAAGTAGTTGTTGGAAAACAATCATATATTTACCTCGTTCATCACTTTGGCTATTCTGCGAGTACATTCATGTTGTATGGCCAGTGCTGATATCCTAATGACTATAATTATTGTTCCTGTTTACAAGTGTAATGTTAAGGGTGTTTGGATTTCACTGAGGAATTGACCTACTCACAACACACAGACATTCCCTCACTACAGATTGCCTTTACTTTCAGCATCCAGCCCTAAAAGTACCCCAAAAGAACTCAGTGAGAGTGTGATAGCATTGGGATAGCATTGTGATAGCATTGGGATAGCATTGGGATAGCGCGCAGAGAAAGTGACTTTCCTTTGACATAGTGGAAGCAGATCGTGGCACACATCTTCAAACTTTACTCGTTACCAGTTTCTCTCTTAATAAATGTGGATGAGCACCCCCCTCCCCCTCCAAACCACTTAGTCTAGCTTAATATTCCACTGCTTCATCCTCAGTCAGTTGATCTTGTGGCATGCGCCTCCATTGTTTCGCAGTGGAGAGAATACTTGCTAATGGGTGTGTTCTCTTGTTTGACCCGGCGAGGGTAGGTTCAACTGGAGGCCACGGGTTCAAGGGGATGGATATAAGGACATTTTCTATTTTTGTCCCCTCAATTTGCCTTTTTTTTAGTGATCTGTCACTGATCTGGACACTATGTGCTTTTATGGTAGAGGTGATAAGAAGCCAGCAGGGATGCTTGCCCTGTCACAGTGGGGGCCCTCTATAAAACTGAAGAGATGTCTGAAGAGTGTCTGCTGTCGTCATTTTCCCACAAAGTATGGCATTGGAATAGTATGACTGTATCTGGCCTCTTCTTCACCCTTTTGCACTCTCTGTGAAAAGGACGACACAGAAGTCTGAAAAGAAAACCTGAACATTATCTCGGTCAGATATGCCTATCAACACAAGGCCTCAACATGTCCTCGGGAACACAAGTGGACTTGGCACTGTGGGCTGACATGATCTGTGTTATCAGCTCAGCTACAGTAAATTTGTGATTTGTTTTCCATAGAGATAGTTCTGTGGCTGAGTTCCTCAGTACAATGTTTACCGGCCGTAGAAATTAGTATTTGTATACTAATAAAAAATAAAAGATGCCTAAGCACTTTTCTGTTATTTGTTTGGTTGAAAAAACAAAAAAATGGATTGAATGCTATGTTGCGTAGTCACTTTGCAGAATGCTTACTGACCATAGAAATAACTGTTGGTCCTCGAATATAAAAGAGGAGGCCCAAAGACATAATCCAATTTGTTTGATATTTCAACAGTTTTTAGGGATTAAATACTGTTTTACTTCAACGCGTTACTGTTTGAAGAACATTAAGCTACATAAATTCGATGTATGACCGCATTTTCAGCAGCTGCATTGGAATTTTCTCCTTCTCCCAGCTTTGTCCGAATATTACTTTTCTCTCCTCCTTGTCTCCACGGTAGAGATTTTTGTGAATTAAAGTGACAGAAAAATGATGAAAACTCAGTCACAGCTTATGATAGAAAGGCGACAAGGAAAGGAGGCCATTTTAGAGTTTATGCAGTGGCAGCCCTCATCTCACTTCCAACACTCAGTGCCTGTCATTCTTCCCAGCGCCTCATCATCCCTCTCTCACTCTCTTCCTTTCTACCTCTCTCCCTCTATCCCTCCTGTGTGTCAGCAGCTGTGGAAACCCAGAGCTCCAGCTCAGAGGACCTGTTCGCCAGTCCTCTCTCACCTCTGCCCCCTCCTCGCACCTACAAACCCTGCTTCGTGTGCCAAGACAAGTCCTCAGGCTACCACTATGGCGTCAGTGCTTGTGAGGGCTGCAAGGTAAGGGACCAGACTGGCCATGTACATATCGCGAAAAACCATCTGACTGCTCAAATGATGAATAAATTCCACTTTTATTTCTTCAGCGGTTTCAACGTATTCAGCATGTTCATTTCTACTTTGGAGTTCAATCGCAGACCTAATTCACCTGGGATGTGGATATGTAGTGCGAGAAACTGCAACAAACACCACACACACACACACACGATTCCCACTATTCTCTGGGGTTCTCAAATGTCCCCCCCTATCACCCTTTGATGGTCCATGGCAGTGAGCTATAGTGAGTAGGTGTTAACACAATTGTTCATGAAAGCTAGGCCGATTGGCCCTCCGCGCGAGCTGAACGCTCGGGCAACAGAAGGCTCCACAGAGAGAAGGTAAATAATTGATGGGCAGCACTGTGAACAATACCAAGAGCATGGAGGAGACCATGACTACAGATGACATTCTCTCCTCAGCGTCTTTCAGAACAAGATGAAAGGCAATGATCCTAATTATAGATTAAGTGTGAGCTCACATCTGTGTTAGAGATGAGAAGTGGCGTTAGTTACAGAGTTTTCCCGCTGACAGTTTAGTGGAGAAAGTGAGAATGGAGCTTATCTCTCCTGCCCTGGAGGGGGACCTCATAGAAGGAGCTGCATGAAAGAGATTTGTCGATTGTTCGTTTTCTCAACTGTAGCAGGTCGAAAGTGGAAATGGCATGCTTTAGAAATATCAGTTGGTGTCTGTTGATACACGTATTGGTCTGACCTGGCAGATCTATTTTGGTGTTCAAATTAAAAATCAGATATTTTTTTACTCCAAAAGAAATATAGCATATGTATTTACATTATTTTATTTAACCTTTATTAACTAGTCAAGTCGGTTAAGAACAGATTCTTATTTACAATGACGGCCTACCAAAAGGCAAAAGGCCTCCTGCGGGGACGGGGGCTTACAAATAAAAAATAAAGCTTCTGTTGCCCAGAAGTATCCCAACTTACAATACAACTATGTAACGTTACTCAACCTACTGTTTTTAACCCTAAAGAGTAGACTCAAGGCCACTAGGGACTGTTTGACTGCCGTGTTGACCCAGAGCAAATACTAGTATCACTAAAGGGCCTGAATCTTGGCCCTGATAAACTGCTCATGTGCCGGGATACTATTGACTGACTATGAACAGGACAGTGCGTCAGACACAACTGTAGACAGACACAACTGTCTGTAGAATGTTAACTGCTGGTAGCTGAAAGTACAAGGGTCTTCTCTATTGAAAACATATTATTCTTTCCGTTGGTGGCTCCCAGGGTTTCTTCCGTAGAAGTGTCCAGAAGAACATGGTTTACACGTGCCACCGGGACAGTAACTGCATCATCAATAAGATCACCAGGAACCGCTGTCAGTACTGCCGGCTACAGAGGTGCTTCGCCGCGGGCATGTCCAGGGAGTGTAAGTGTCAATAATATTTCAGAGTGTCTCCATTCAACCACTGAAGAGCAGCATTTCTAAACAACGCCCAACTCCTCTGTAATATACCCCAAAACTGCTAAACACTGCTATGCAATATTCCCAAACTCTTTCATAAAACTCTTACCCAAAATACTCAGTGCCTTCAGAACGTATTCACACCCCTTAATTTCCCCCCACATTTTGGTGTGTTACAAAGTGGAATTAAAATGGATTGTGACCATATGTAACTTTCTGCATAGTGCAACTTTAATTGTCATTTTTTTGTCAAGGATCTACACAAAATAATGTGAAATGTCAAAGTGTAAGAGAAATTCTACGTTTTTTTTTACTTAATGGAAAATAAAATGCTAATATATTTTGATTAGATAAGTATTCAACCCCCTGAGTCAATACATGTTAGAATCACCTTTGGCGGAGATTACAGTCTTTCTGGGTAATTTGACTTAAATCGTCTTGAAAATCTATGGCAAGACTTGAAAATGTCTGTCTTGCAATGATCAACATCCAATTTGACAGAACTTGAAGAATTTTTTAAAGAATAATGTGCAAATATTGTACAATCCAGGTTTGCAAAGCCCTTAGAGACTGTTTTGGAATATTTTTATTCTGTACAGGTTTCCTTCTATTCACTCCGTCATTTAGGTTAGTAGTTTGGAGTAACTACAATGTTGTTGATCCATCCTCAGTTTTCTCCGATCACAGCCATTAAACTCTGTAACTGGTCTCAAATCCCCATTAGCCTCATTGTGAAATCCCTGAGCGGTTTCCATCCTCTCCATCAGCGCTGTCAAGGACGCCTGTATCTTGGCAGTGACTGGGTGTATTGATTCATCCAAAGTGTAATGATTATTGCACGCAGAGTTAGTTTTAACTCAACAAAATGTGGAAAACGTCAAAGGGTGTGAAAAGTTTCTGAAGGCCCCGTACCTAAAAACCTGTCTAATCATGTCAATGCTTCTGCTGTCCCAACGTTTTCCAAGAAAACTAATTCCACCTCCGCTGTCCAACACATGAAAGCACTTCAAACACCATTTCCCAGAAGGCGCACTGACCCAGATACAATCTCTGTTGTGGGTAGGGGGATGGTGTCATGGTGATGAATGCCTGCTATTCTGAATGTCATTCATCTCTTCTACCCAGCATGTCAGCAATACATAAATCCATCAGCACACGCATCAGCCTTGTGGCCTTGTGGCTGGAATGTAACGGCTACTAATATTACTGTGCCATTGTCTGCCGTTGTCACTGACTCGTATGTAATGCAGCCCAGAGGGAAGGTTTTACACAATGATTGCAGGAAGTAGGGCAGACTAGAGTAGACTATCCATTTACTGAACAGATCTGTCTGAGGCATGTGCCTGTCTGAGGAGACCAGGTGCATAAGATGGATCTCTCCCTGAGATCCGGCTCAGTGAAACGAGTGGCCTGTGTTGAAAACCAATGGTTGAAGTACGTTGACGTGATTTATAGATCAGGTGGAAGGTATAACATGACTATTTTACATTACTTAAGACACTCATTGGTAAATGTGCATGGCTTGTTGAGAAAAATATGGTCCTTTAACAGACTCTTTACTGTTAACACCTACTATATATTCTGCAGGTGTTGCCCACAAGGGAAATCACACCAGAGGTATTGTGTTACAAGCACCATGATCCAACCAACTTAGCTATTGCAACAAATTCAATTTCACATTTTTTCTTGAGTTATCTCCGTTCATATTTCATCCTCTCTTCCCAGCTGTCAGGAATGACCGGAGTAAGAGGAAGGAGAAGAAGGAGACTCCCAAGATGACCATCATCGAGACATATGAGCTGACAGCAGAACTGGGCTGTATAGTGGAGAAAATCTGTAGGGCTCATAGAGAGACCTTCCCTTCCCTCTGCCAGTTGGGCAAATACACTACAGTGAGTAACAGCCACTGCCATGTTGGCACCATATATACAGTTGAAGTCAGAAGTTTACATACAATTAGGTTGGAGTCATTCAAACTCATTTTTCAACCACTCCACAAATTTCTTGTGTAAAACTATAGTTTTAGCAATTCGGTTATGACATCTACTTTGTGCATGACACAAGTAATTTTTCCAACATTTGTTAACAGACAGATTATTTCACTTATAATTCACTGTATCACAATTCCAGTTGGTCAGAAGTTTACATACACTAAGTTGACTGTGCCTTTAAACAGCTTGGAAAATTCCAGAAAATAATGTCATGGCTTTTGAAGCTTCTGATAGACTAATTGACATCATTTGAGTCAATTGGAGGTGTACCTGTGGATGTATTTCAAGGCCTACCTTCAAACTCAGTGCCTCTTTGATTGACATCATGGGAAAATCAAAAGAAATCAGCCAAGACCTCAGAAATAAATTCTAGACCTCCACAAGTCTGGTTCATCCTTGGGAGCAATTTCCAAACACCTGAAGGTATAAACACTATGGGACCACGCAGCCATCATACCGCTCAGGAAGGAGACGCGACCTGTCTCTCTTGCAAGCCAAAGAACACCATCCCAACCATGAAGCATGGGGGTAACAGCATCATGTTGTGGGGGTGTTTTGCTGCAGGAGGGACTAGTGAACTTCACAAAATAGATGGCAACATGAGGGAGGAAGGCACCACGTTCATTTGTACAAACAATAGTACGCAAGTCTAAACACCATGGGACCACGCAGCCATCATACCGCTCAGGAAGGAGACGCATTCTGTCTCCTAGAGATGAATGTACTTTGGTGCGAGAAGTGCAAATCAATCCCAAAACAACATCAAAGGACCTTGTGAAGATGCTGGAGGAAACAGGTACAAAAGTATCTATATCCACAGTAAAACGAGGATTATATCGATATAACCTGAAAGGCTGCTCCGCAAGGAAGAAGCCACTGCTCCAAAACCGCCATAAAAAAGCCAGACTATAGTTTGCAACTGCACATGGGGACAAAGATCGTACTTTTTGGAGAAATTTCCTTTGGTCTGATGAAACAAAAATATAACTGTTTGGTCATAATGACCATTGTTATGTTTGGAGGAAAAAGGGGGAGGCTTGCAAGCCGAAGGACACCATCCCAACCGTGAAGTATGGGGGTGGCAGCATCATGTTGTGGGGGTGGTTTGCTGCAGGAGGTACTGGTGCACTTCACAAAATAGATGGCATCATGAGGGAGGAATATGATGTGGATATATTGTGGCAACATCTCAAGACATCAGTTAAAGCTTGGTCACAAATGGGTCTTCCAAATGGACAATGACCTCAAGCATACTTCCAAAGTTGTTGCAAAATGGCTTAAGGACAACAATGTCAAGGTATCGGAGTGGCCATCACAAAACCCTGACCTCCATCCTATAGAGAATTTGTAGGCAGAACTGAAGTGTGTGCGAGCAAGTAGGCCTACAAACCTGACTCAGTTACACCAGCTCTGTCAGGAAGAATGGGCCAAAATTCACCCAATTTATTGTGGGAAGCTTGTGGAAGGCTACCCGAAACGTTTGACCAAAGTTAAACAATTTAAAGCTAATGCTACCAAATACTAATTGAGTGTATGTAAACGTCTGACCCACTGGGAATGTGATGAAAGAAATAAAATCTGAAATAAATCATTCTCTCTACTATTATCCTTTCATTTCACATTCTTAAAATAAAGTGGTGATCCTAATTGACCTAAGACAGGGGATTTTTACTTGGATCAAATGTCAGGAATTATACAAATCTGAGTTTAAATGTATTTGGCTAAGGTGTATGTAAACTTCCGACTTCAACTGTATATATTACATGTATCATGGATAGATTTCCATTTAATTCTGTGGGTAGGTCTGTCTCTGTTGAGGCTCAGAAGCACTATCCCTGTACCATAATCCAGTCATCTAAATGGATCATACTGGTTGTAATGTTGAGATTATACTTAGAACTAATTGCTCTCTCTCTCTCTGTCTCTCTACATCTCTCTCTCGCTCTCTCTCACTATCTCTCTCTCTCTCTCGCTCTACATCTCTCTCTCTCTCTACATCTCTCACTCTCTCTCTGTCTCTCTCTCTCTACATCTCTCTCTCTCTCTACATCTCTCACTCTCTCTCTGTCTCTCTCTCTCTCTACATCTCTCTCTCTCTCGCTGTCTCTCTACCTCTCTCTCTCTCTCTCTCTCACTCTCTCTCTCTCTACATCTCTCTCTCTCTGTCTCTCTCTTTCTCACTATTTTTCTTTTCCTTGCTTTCTTTTCAATTCAATTTATTGGTTATGGGAAACATATGCTTACATTGCCAAAGCAAGTGAAATAGATAATAAACAAAAGTGAAATAAACAATTAAACAGTAACAGTAAACATTACATTCACAAAAGTTCCAAAATAATAACAACATTTCAAATGTCACATTATGTCTATTTGCCATGTGCAAATAGTTCCCCGAAAGGGGAAATAAATAAACATAAATATAGGTTGTATTTACAATGGTGTTTGTTCTTCACTGGTTGCCCTTTTCTTGTGGCAACAGGTCACAAATGTTGCTGCTATGATGGCACACTGTGGAATTTCACCCAGTGGATATGGGAGTTTATCAAAATTGGATTTGTTTTTGATTTATTTGTGGGTCTGTGTAATCTGAGGTAAATATGTGTCTCTAATATGTTCATACATTTGGCAGAAGGTTAGGAAGTGCAGCTCGGTTTCCACCTCATTTTGAGGGCAGTGAGCACATAGCCTGTCTTCTCTTGAGAGCCGGGTCTACCTTTGGCAGCCTTTTTCAATAGCAAGGCTATGCTCACTGAGTCTGTACATAGTGAAAGATTTCCTTAATTTTTGGTCAGTCACAGTGGTCAGGTATTCTGCCACTGTGTACTCTCTGTTTAGGGCCAAATAGCAGTCTAGTTTGCTCAGTTTTTTTGTAAATTCTTTACAATTGTGTCAAGTAATTATCTTTTTTGTTTTCTCATGATTTTCTCTCTCTTCATCCCCATCCCTCTCGGTCTTCCTGCCCCTCTCTCTCCCTCCCTCTATCTCCCCTATTCTCTAATCTCTCCTTTACCCTCCCCGTCCCCCGTCCATGCATCTGTAGAACTCAAGCTCAGACACTAGGATCCAGTTGGACCTGGGGCTGTGGGATAAGTTCAGTGAGCTGGCCACCAAATGTATCATCAGGGTTGTGGAGTTTGCCAAACGGGTTCCTGGCTTCACCGGCCTGACTATAACTGACCAGATCACCCTCCTCAAAGCAGCCTGTCTGGACATTCTGGTGAGTGGTGTGTGTGTGTGTGTGTGTACTGTACGTTTGTGTGTGTATACTGTATGCGTGAGGGGATGTATATGTGTGTGTACGACCACATCATCATCTTCAAAGCACATCTGGCACCTCATCAACTGGCCTGTGTGGAGTTCAGGAACGGTTCAGGCACTATAGACCTGCTGTTACATTGTCTATCAGCCACAGTGTGCTGTTTGGGGCAGACACTATGGATCTGCTGTCACATTGTCTCAGCATACGTTTGTGCTGAAGACAGACACAGTGGTGGTGGGTTGTAACAGAGTGTTACCGCTGAAGGCATGTTTTATTCTCTTTCATCTCCCCATATCTTCTGGTTTTCATTGTCAACTCTGTGCTTCTCCAGCACCATCAAAGGTTGGTAGATTCTCACTAGCTGCACCATGGTGATTCACTCACGGCTCTATTTTCTCGACGGGAAATCTTTAATCTGAAATCAAAGCGTTATCATGTTTATTTTACATTACTGAGGTGGTTTCTAATGAGGCGTGCAGGGATAATTACTGTGCAGATTGATGGTGATTTAGGCCGTTTGTGAAACTTGACTCAGTGCCTTGCTATGATGTAGCGTTATTTAAGCTACAAATGTTTTTTTAAGGAGTTTTTAAGGAGTCTTTCTCTATCTCTCTCTCTCTCTCTCTCTACCTGATCTATCTATCTCTTTCTACCTGATCTATCTTTCTCTATCTCTCTCTACCTGATCTGTCTATCTCTTTCCCTATCTCTCTCTACCTGATCTGTCTATCTCTTTCCCTATCTCTCTCTACCTGATCTATCTATCTCTTTCTACCTGATCTATCTTTCTCTATCTCTCTCTACCTGATCTATCTATCTCTTTCTACCTGATCTATCTTTCTCTATCTCTCTCTACCTGATCTGTCTATCTCTTTCCCTATCTCTCTCTACCTGATCTGTCTATCTCTTTCCCTATCTCTCTCTACCTGATCTATCTATCTCTTTCTACCTGATCTATCTTTCTCCATCTCTCTCTACCTGATCTGTCTCTCTTTCCCTATCTCTCTCTACCTGATCTGTCTATCTCTTTCCCTATCTCTCTCTACCTGATCTATCTTTCTCTACCTCTCTCGACCTGATCTGTCAATCTCTTTCTACCTGATCTATCTTTCTCTATCTATCTCAACCTCATCTGTCTATCTCTTTCGACCTGATCTATCTTTCTCTATCTCTCTCTACCTGATCTATCTCTTTCTCTCTTGCCCTGATCTATCTATCTTTCTCTATCTCTCTCTACCTGATCTATCTCTTTCTCTCTTGCCCTGATCTATCTATCTTTCTCTATCTCTCTCTACCTGATCTGTCTATCTCTTTATCTACCTGATCTGTCTATCTCTCTCTCTACCTGATCTGTCTATCTCTATCTCTCTCGACCTGATCTAACTATCTTTCTCTATCTCTCTCTACCTGATCTGTCTATCACTTTCTCTATCTTTCTCTACCTGATCTGTCTATCTCTTTCTCTATCGACCTGATCTATATATCTTTCTCTATCTCTCTCTACCTGATATGTCTATCGCTTTCTCTATCTCCCTCTCTACCTGATCTGTCTCTCTTTCTCTATCTCTCTCTACCTGATCTGTCTTTCTCTATCTCTCTCTACCTGATATGTTTATCTCTCTCTACCTGATCTGTCTTTCTCTATCTCTCGACGTGATCCCTCCATCTCTTTTTTCTTATGCAGACTAGATGTAGGTTTGTGTTTTACCTCTATACTTCTCTCGCTTTTTTTGCCTGAACTGTCTTTCATGTCTTTGTATTTTAATTTCCATCCCCCTCTTCTTGAACATACATCTCACCATTACCCTTTTCTATACTGACTATACTGTCCCTTTCTGTACTCTCTATACTACCCCTTATGTCTCCTGTAGATTCTGCGGATCTGTACAAGGTACACTCCTGACCAGGACACTATGACCTTCTCAGACGGGCTGACCTTGACCCGTACACAGATCCACAACGCTGGCTTTGGCCCGCTCACAGACCAGGTGTTCACCTTCGCCGGCCAGCTGCTGCCCTTGGAGATGGATGACACAGAAAGTGGCCTCCTCAGTGCCATCTGCCTGGTGTCTGGAGGTACTGCAACTATCCATAGTTTCAGTACAGTCAGAAAGTTTTTATAAAACAATATTTGTTTTTGTTTTATGAATGGATATTACTTTTAGTACATTTATTTGAAACTATTTACTCTAATAAACTAACTCACTGTCGTTTTTGTGTATAGAAGTTTCTGTGGGTGTAGTTAAATTATACATATATCAAATCAACTTTTATTGGTCACACACATACACATGGTTAGCAGATGTTAATGTGAGTGTAGCGAAATGCTTGTGTTTCTAGTTCTGACCATGCAGTAATATCTAACAAGTAATCTAACAAATTCACAACCACTACCTAATACACACAAGTGTAAAGGAATGAATAAGAATATGTACATAAAAATATATGGATGAGCGATGGCCGTGCGGCATAGGCAAGATGCAGTAGATGGTATAGAGCACAGTATATACATATTAGATGAGTAATGTAGGATATGTAAACATTATATAAAGTGGCATTGTTTAAAGTGGCTAGTGATACCTTTATTCAATCCATTTATTTCAGTGGCCAGAGATTTGAGTCTGAATGTTGGCAGCAGCCACTCAATGTTAGTGATGGCTGTTTAACAGTCTGATGGCCTTGAGATAGAAGTTGTTTTTCAGTCTCTCGGTCCCTGCTTTGATGCACCTGTACTGACCTCGCCTTTTGGATGATAGCGGGGTGAACAGGCAGTGCCTCGGGTGGTGGTTGTCCTTGATGATCTTTATGGCCTTCCTGTGACATTGGGTGGTGTAGGTGTCCTGGAGGGCAGGTAGTTTGCCCCCGGTGATGCGTTGTGCAGACCGCACTACCCTCTGGAGAGCCTTGTGGTTGAAGGCGGTGCAGTTGCCGTACCAGGCGGTGATGCAGCCCGACAGGATGCTCTCAATTGTGTATCTGTAAAAGTTTGTGAGTGTTTTAGGTGACAGGCCAAATTTCTTCTGCCTCCTGAGGTTGAAGAGGCACTGTTGTTCTTCACCACGCTGTCTGTGTGGTTGGACCATTTCAGTTCCAGCTTCACTACTGTGCCGTCAATGTGGATGGGGGGGGGGGGGGGGGGTGCGCGCGCTCCCTTTGCTGTTTCCTGAAGTCCATGATCTCCTTTGTTTTTTTGACGTTGAGTGAGAGGTTATTTTCCTGACACCACACTCTCCGAGCCCTCACCTCCTCCCTGTAGGTCGTCTTGTCGTTGTTGGTAATCAAGCCTACCACTGTAATGTTGTCTGCAAACTTGATGATTGAGTTGGAAGTGTGCATGGCCACGCAGTCATGGGTGAACAGGGAGTACAGGAGGGGTCTGAGAACGCACCCTTGTGGGGCCCCAGTGTTGAGGATCAGCGAGATGGAGATGTTGTTACCTACCCTCACCACCTGGGGGCGCCACGTCAGAAGTCCAGGTCCCAGTTGCACAGGGCGGGGTCGAGACCCAGGGGCTCAAGCTTAATGACGAGTTTGGATGGTACTATGGCTAAATTCTGAGCTATAGTCAATGAACAACATTCTTACATAGGTATTCCTCTAGATGGGATAGGGCAGTGTGATGGCGATTGCATCGTCAATGGACCTATTGGGGAGGTAAGAAAATTGGAGTAGGTCTAGGGTATCAGGTAGGGTGGAGGTGATATGATCCTTGACTAGTGTCTCAAAGCGCTTCATGATGACAGAAGTGAGTGCAACGGGGCGATAGTCATTTAGTTCAGTTACCTTAGATTTCTTGTGTTGTCACACAAACTAGATATGAGTTGAATTAGCAGATGAATGATGTGTCGGTGTCACACTGACAATGTCTCTCCTGTGTCAGACCGCCAGGACCTGGAGGAGCCATCTAAGGTGGAGGTCCTGCAAGAGCCCTTACTGGAGGCCTTGAAGATCTACTCCCGTAAACGGCGGCCCAGCATGCCCCTCATGTTCCCCAAGGTCCTCATGAAGATAACCGACCTGCGCAGCATCAGCGCCAAAGGTTAGAGGTCAACTCCCTATCGGCCATGACACTTACTTTGACCTTAGTCTGTTGGCTTGGCTTCATGACTGTTATAACCAGGTGTTATGGCATATTGTGATTTTACAACACCAGTGCACATCCAACGCTAATTTAAGGATGTAGTGTAAAGAGAGAAGTAGAAAATCAGGGGTGACCTGTGGATGTCTGTGTGGGCAACAAGCCTAGTCTGTGTAAAAACCCTTTCAGACATGCTGGGTGGAGGTGGGTTAAATAGGAACAAATAAAGGAAATGCGCCTCTCATGAGAGTGAAAGAGTTAAGAAACACTTCTACTACTCTATAAAAGTGTCATTTACATTTTCCATTCTAATTACACAGGAGCTGAGCGAGTGGTGACGTTGAAGATGGAGATCCCAGGTTCCATGCCTCCTCTTATCCAGGAGATGCTGGAGGAGATGGAGAACCTGGAGAAGCAGAAGCATTCTGAGGAGGAGCAGAGAGCAGACAAGAACATCACGCCCACACACACACACTCTCCATGTCCACACAGTACATAGACACCAGCCTGTTTGCTTGAAAACCTTACTAAAATGAAAAATATACCTCCAATGGGATGTCCCGGAAAGGAAATGATGAGGATGGTGAAATGTGAACAATACCAGTGAAAACAGTGTATTCAGAGTTATATAAAGGGAATTGTAAATAGAATCATGCCACAGTACTTAGTTGTGACGTACATACAGAGAGCAAAGAGAATACTCATAACTGGACGTGACTGGAGATATAACAGGACCAGCCTGTGTGTTGGTCAGTATCATAAGGTGCTTAGAAGATGGTTTAAATACATACAGTGCATTGCAGTACTAGAGAGTAGCTTAACATATTAACCTCACACAGAGAGCCTTTCTATACGGATGGGAGTGGAATTCATGTGAATTGTGAATACATTCCATTGGGGTGCGACACAGGGGCAAGGCATGACAATATGCATGATATGGATTCAGTTTAACTCTCAAAAAGGGATGCATTTTTCGGAGGTTATTACTGGGTGTGTGTAGGTCACAAATGTATGAGAGATTTTAAAACAGGTACCTACTCTAAAGTAAGGGGGTTCACGTTTCCATTATTTAAAGTCTTGCATGATTGGCTTTGTTAAGTAAGTGCTATTACTCTCACCATGGTAACATGTATTCTACATACCGTTGTATGGTTATGTTTATCTCTATGATGAACGGCATGGTGCTTTTTTGTGATATTGATTATAATCATATTTCAAATAGTTATTGGTCTATTAAAGTCTTGGAACTATATATACCCTGGGTGTGTCCGACTCATTTTGTTTTTAAAAATCTTGACAGGAGCCAATACTCCATACAAAGGTTGATACTGCCCCTTGTGGTCTTTGTAGAGAATTACACTCATTACTGTATACACACAATAACGATATGAAATATTCATGAGTGGCTCAATAATCTAAAGCCAGACATACAAAACAGGGTTCTCCACAGCAATCGATTTATTTCCCATGTAATAGAAATACATGCAAGAGTTTATATTAACACACAGACCTGAGTACACGAATACCGGTCTGTTAAAAGTTAAACGTAGGTAGAAAGTGCATCGATCTTCATCTGAGATTTCCTCAAAGCATAGCTGTTGAGAAACAAATTAAAATGTACAATTAATAACGTTTAACATAGAATACCATCTGGAAGTAGACTACTTAACTGTGCAAAAGTCCTCAACAACAACAACAAAGTCATTGTATAGAGACATTAGGAACATGCCACCTGATGTGTGATTCTGCAATTTAATACTAGAAATAAAGCAGTAAAATCCTTATCCTGAGTCTACTTAGAGTTAAAGAAAGTGTAACCTGAGCGAGAGAGAGATCACAAAATAATCACACAACAGTACCCCACTGAGAAAGACCCTAGAAACGGTATAGATTTGTACATATGATCAATGCATGAGTACATTAGCTCAGTGCAAACACAAAGAGGAAAAACTCCAAGTAACCATACAGTTTCAATGTCTTAAGCCATAAATAGTCTAATATGCATATGTTATAGAGAAGTATGAATGCTTTATTTTGCCCGAAATCAGTACTCTGACCCTATTTGTCTCTGTTTGAGCCTGTCGTGAAACACTTCCCCTTTAGGCAGACTGTGTGTCCAGGTTATCAGCCTCTCAAAGAAATGTAGGGCTAGACCATTTCCACAGTGTGACTGGAAAACACTAGCATGCTAATAAAGATATGATATATAAGGATGGAGGTCACTTGTTTGTCCCCGTTGCACCCTGGTCATTCCTCATTGCGTTTTATCCATTCTCCTCCAGAACCTCCTCTATAATGGCCTGAAAGGAATTATCACTTATACCATCCATATTTCCAGTTTCTCCGTTTCAGCCAGACCTAGACATCCACATGTCCAGAAATATGTCAACTTCAACAGGCTAACTTACTGTATTTATTTCTATACATAAAAAAAAATCTCAGACACTAACCTGCATCTGCTCATAGCTGATTCCCATTTTCCATACCACCTGTAGCACAAAGCTAGACTTGTTAGCAGATCAATTTTAGGCTTGTAAACACATAGACAGAGTTATAGCAACCCCCATGGGAGACAATGTGAGCACACAACAATCATGTAGCAGTGGCTCTTGCCTCAGTACTGTTAGATTGCTATGTTAACCAGTTTGCACTAGCACTGAGGTTAGCGTACCTTGTTTGGCAGCACAAAAGACTGGACCAGAGACCACCAGTCTGAGCTGGCAGAGCCCGACTCCATTAGCTCTGGAGAACCCTGGAGCAGCTGGAAACAAAATGGAGATCAACACATACAGATTTAACCCGTTAGATGAACAAGACTGGTATATAGGCTTTACAATGCCACTCTAACTACCGCAGTGCAACTCCATAGTTGACGCAGACCGCTCTAACGTTGTTGTAAGTTTCTGGTGTCTTGTACTTTGTTAAGCTTGTTAACCTTGTTAAGCTCCACCTTGAGACTGTTATGACTGCTTCCGTAGTGGAACAGGGACTTTTTGAATCTCTCAATCGCCCGACCGTTTGACACTGTGCTGAAGAGCTGGGGGAAGCTGAACATAAAATGGTCAAAAACAGTATGATTTTAAATATAATGGTTCAAATGTCTAGACATACTGTATACACCAACTAACTGGTACATAGTTCTCATTATATTACCGGAACTCTAAATCCAATGAAAATCTAAAGTACATATAGACTTACCTGAGTGATACCGGGGGTTTTGGATGGGATCACCGGTCTGCCGAACCTTCCTCTGAGATACACAGATTCCTGCTGACGCTATGAAACCCACATGTTTATCAGTTGAGTTGAAGCCATTTAACTAAAGAGTTAAAGGAGGAAAGCAGAACATCCTTCAAAATGACCCAATTTAGCTGGTCGAGGTCTTGGCTTCAGAACAGCAAACTCACCACTGAGGAAAACAGGATGGTTATTTTATCACTTGACTGACAAACTGTTGTCATGGCACAAACAGTATAGACACTCTTCAGATGAAATGATGATATGGGTAATATTCAACAACATATAATATATCAGAGTATGATCATCAGACTCACACAGCTAAGATTTGTTCATCTGCCACAGAAGCACTGACGCTGCTCTTTACAGGCCCTTTAACAATAACAAAGATCAATTGATTCCAATCCAAACAGTACACTTGGGAATACTCCTAGTAGTTGAAAGATCTAAATTCAAGTGAGCATTTTGAATTCAAGTGCTCACCAGCGTGTTTATACCCCGAGGCAGTGGAGATGTTGGTATGAGAGGGATCTAGAGCTCCATCGGAGCCACTATCTATATAAACACATGGATCATAATCAACATGGTAGAAAATGTTTTATGAGAAACATCAATTATGGCCATATAATCCAGGGAAGATTTACCTTGGCGGTGTATTTTTTTATTTGGTTTGAGCTGTGGCCTAAAAAGAATTATGGTACCATGGACTCATCAGTCCTACTAGTGGTTTTCTCCTGGTCTTTAGAGGAGTGGCGGCAGTTGCCCCTGCCCCGATGGCTCTCCAGGAAGTACTTCTGTGCTCGCTTCCTGTCTCGCTCCGGCCCTCCTCTCCAAAGCATTCTGGGAGGTGTACAAGCTGTCCATGAACCTCATCATGTCAGAGATCTTGGAGCTGACTTCCACGATGTCTGGACGCAAGTCTGTGTCGGTTGTCAGGCACCTGAGGGGTATTATGGGAGTTATTTAGGAAGTAATCAGATAATGTACAGTGAGGGAAAAAACTATTTGATCCCCTGCTATAAAGTGATTTGCATTTTAATGAGGGAAATAAGTATTTGACCCCCTCTCAATCAGAAATATTTCTGGCTCCTAGGTGTATTTTATACAGGTAACGAGCTGAGATTAGGAGCACACTCTTAAAGGGAGTGCTCCTAATCTCAGCTTGTTACCTGTATAAAAAAGACACCTGTCCACAGAAGCAATCAATCAATCAGATTCCAAACTCTCCACCATGGCCAAGACCAAAGACCTCTCCAAGGATGTCAGGGACAAGATTGTAGACTGGAATGGGCTACAAGACCATCGCCAAGCAGCTTGGTGACAACAGTTGGTGCGATTATTCGCAAATGGAAAAACCCCAAAAGAACTGTCAATCTCCCTCGGCCTGTGGCTCCATGCAAGATCTCACCTGTGCTCAAGAAAGCACATATACATGCCTGTCTGAGGTTTGCCAATGAACATCTGAATGATTCAGAGGACAACTGGGTGAAAGTGTTGTGGTCAGATGAGACCAAAATGGAGGTCTTTGGCATCAACTCAACTCGCTGTGTTTGGAGGAGGACGAATGCTGCCTATGACCCCAAGAACACCATCACCACAGTCAAACATGGAGGTGGAAACATTATGCTTTGGGGTTGTTTTTCTGCTAAGGGGACAGGACATCGTCACCGCATCAAAAGGACGATGGACGGGGCCATGTACCGTCAAATCTTGGGTGAGAACCTCCTTCCCTCAGCCAGGGCATTGAAAATGGGTCATGGATGGTTATTCCAGCATGACAATGACCCAAAACACAAAATCAGCAGGGAATCAAATACTTTTTTCCCCTCACTGTAGCATCTTTAAAAAAATGTGTCAATAATCAACTGACTGGCTTTCTTGATGTCTATAGTATTCTCTCTGGTATGCAATCTGGTTTCAGCTCAGGTTATGGATGTGTCAATGCAACCTTAAAGGTCGTCAATGATGTCACCATTGCTCTTGATTCTAAGCAATATTGTGCTGCTATTTTTATTGACTTGGCCAAAGCTTTTGATACGGAAGACCATTCCATTCTTGTGGGCCGGCTAAGGAGTATTGGTGTCTCTGTGAGGTCTTTGGGTGGGTTTGCTAACTACCTCTCTCAAAGAGTGCAGTGTATAAAGTCAGACAATCTGCTGTCTCAGCCACCGCCTGTCACTAAGGAGTACCCCAAGGCTTGATCCTAGGCCCCACGCTCTTCTCAATTTACATCAACAATATAGCTCAGGCAGTAGGAAGCTCTCTCATCCATTTATATACAGATGATACAGTCTTATACTCAGCTGGCCCCTCCCTGGATTTTGTGCTAATTGCTCTACAACAAAGCTTTCTTAGTGTCCAACAAGCTTACTCTACCCTTAACCTTGTTCTGTACACCTCCAAAACAAAGGTAATGTGGTTTGGTAGGAAGAATGCCAAACCTCCCACAGGTGTTATTACTAACTCTGAGGGTTTAGTGCTTGAGGTAGTCACCTCATACAAGTACTTGGGAGTATGGCTAAACAGTGCACTGTCCTTCTCTCAGCACATATCAAAGCTGCAGGCTAAAGTTAAATCTAGACTTGGTTTCCTCTATTGTAATAGCTCCTCTTTCACCCCACCTGTCAAACTAACCCTGATTCAGATGACCATCCTACCCATGCTAGATTACGAAGACATAATTTATAGATAGACAGGTAAGGGTGCTCACGAGCGGCTAGATGTTCTTTACCATTTGGCCATCAGATTTGCCACCAATGCTCCTTACAGGACACATCACTGCACTCTATACTCCTCTGTAAAATGGTCATCTCTGTACACCCGTCGCAAGACCCACTGGTTGATGCTTATTTATAAAACCCTCTTAGGCCTCATTCCCCCCTATCTGAGATATCTACTGCAGCCCTCATCCTCCACATATAACACCCGCTTTGCCAGTTACATTCTGTTAAAGGTCCCCAAAGCACACAAATCCCTGAGTCGCTCCTATTTTCAGTTCGCTGCAGCTAGCGACTGGAACGAGCTGCAACAAACACTCAAACTGGACAGTTTTATCTCAATCTCTTCATTCAAAGACTCAATCATAGACACTCTTACTGACAGTTGTGGCTGCTTTGCGTGATGTATTGTTGCCTCTACCTTCTTGCCCTTTGTGCTGTTGTCTGTGCCCAATAATGTTTGTACCATTGTTTTGTGTTGCTACCATGCTGTGTAGTCATGTGTTTCTGCCTTGCTATGTTGTTGTCTTAGGTTTCTCTTCAGGTAGTTTTGTGTTGTCTATCTTGCTGTGATGTGTGTTTTGTCCTACATTTATATTTTTAATCCCAGGCCCCCATCCCCACAGGAGGCCTTTTGCCTTTTGGTAGGCCGTCCTTGTATATAATAATTTGTTCTTAACTGACTTGCCTAGTTAAATAAAGGTTAAACAAAAAAATCTGAAATAAAAAAAATATTAGTGCCAAAATACATTTCTGATTCAATTTCTTTTGGCACTAAAATCACTCCATAGTCATGCCAAATTGTACAAATTCAAACTCAAGCATGCAGAGGTAGCTAAATTCTAGTGATTACAATTCATGATCATGAGTCCTTGAAATCCAAGCACAATCAGACATGCCACATCAATCACAACCACATTGTAATGGCTGTCATGTGTCCACTCTTACAGGCACGTTAAGGTTGGCACTGATAAATGGCTCAGTGGGAGGCTCTACCTTGAACACACTGCCGAAGTGCCTAGAAGGTCCAGTATGGAGTAACCATTGATCACTCTCAGAGGAGGGTGGTTCTGGTCGAAAGTCTCAATACTCTCCCTCAGACTGTCCAATTCCTCCTGCTAAAGGCAAGCCAACACAAACCAGTAAACAATCCTCACAGAGTGGAGTAGGGTAATAATGGCTGCAGAGAACAAGTAATGAAAATAGTAAATGTTTCATTATTATACGGGGCTTTACATTACAATCTAAATGTATTTAACAGGTAAAGTGAGACAGGAGAGGGCCCTTGGATGTACAGCTAACTGCCAAATTAATGAAAACACTTGAGTAAATGAGGGATAAAAGTATATTGAAAGCAGGTGCTTCCACAATATTGTTCCAGACACTTGTAAAAATCTATGCCAAGACGCATTGAAGCGGTTTTGGTTTGTGGTGGCCCAACAACCTTTTAAGACACTATATGTTGGTGTTTACCTGTATGTTACGTATAGTCGTTTTTACAGTAGAGTAGTTGTGTCACCGTGTGGAGAGAAACTTTTGCTTGAAGTGCTTCATAGACAGGGATGTCTCTCACATAATGTCCAACATCAATGAACATCTCAAATAAATCTGTAGGATAGAGCCTGAAACAGAAAATTATTTTCATACATTTTCTGAAAGGAAAGAATATGTACACTGACTTTAAGAAATGTAAGATATGTCATCACCTTAAAAACAGATGTTGGTTACATTCCATGCTGAAGAGGAAAGGTAGGTTCAGAAATGCATAGCACTGTCAACATCAACAATAACATAATTACTATCATTGCAGTATAAGGACAAACATGACATGATAATTGTAGTTACACCATTATCTAATGCGTGTTTAATACCTGTAGGGATATTGCTTTTGGTCCACTGAGAAAGCGTTGTGGCAGAATCAATTTCGCAATTACATAGACCCCATTCTCCTGACGAAGCAAAGAGAACGCATTTCAAAAATGTCCTTTACACTAACACTATTCTGAATTAATATCATAGTCCTAAATACTGCCCAGTTCATTGACCATTCTAATGGCAGCCAATACTCGGTTTCTTTTTGTTGGTAGGTGCCCTTACCTGAACCACCTGATGTGCAGTGGTGTCATCCAAAACGAGCTCAGTCAGAGCCGCACAGCATGCAGCAATAAAGACAAACATTTACATAAGTTTATGTTCGACGTAGATCAATCTGTATGAGCTATAGTCAACATATCCAGTGTGTGTTCCTACCTGACTGTAGAGATATGGTGTCGTCCACATCCTCCTGTGGACTGAGCTCCTCACTGATGTGCTGTCTCTGGAATGCGTCCCGCTGCATTGGGCCTCGATAGAGGGGCGGTCCGAAACGTACGCCCGTTCACTAGAACAGACAACATACAGTACATTACAGAAGTCTACTGATCTGGGTTGCATACTGCTTTCTCATCAACTGAATTTTCTCATGGTTATAATATGCACTAACCAATGTTTCAACTACTCTCTTTGACCTACTAAACTCTTAAGTAACTCTTGATTAATATATGTTCTAAAGTTTGAAATACTATTTTTATCAAGGCACAAGGCGAGACCCAGATGCAGACACAGGAGGCAGATGGTTGGAGTCTTACAGTGTTTATTAATCCAAAGGGGTAGGCAAGAGAATGGTCGTGGACAGGCAAAAAGGTCAAAACCAGATCAGAGTCCAGGAGGTACAGAGTGGCAGACAGGCTCGTGGTCAAGGCAGGCAGAATGATCAGGCAGGCGGGTACAGAGTCCAGAAACAGGCAAGGGTCAAAACCAGGACTAGAAAAAGGAGAATAGCAAAAGGAGTATGGGAAAAACATGCTGGTTGACTTGACTAAACATAAAAGACAAACTGGCACAGAAAGACAGGAAACACAGAGATAAATACACTGGGGAAAATAAGCGACACCTGGAGGGGGTGGAGACAATCACAGGAATAGGTGAAACAGAGACATGGCGTGACATTTTTAGCCTAACCAGAGGTTGCATACCATTTTCTCATAATAACAATTTTCTCAGGGTCATAATATGCACTAACCTAGGCCTCACCCAATATACTGCATTTGACCCAGTGTACTCCTGAGTAGTCTATGCTCTCCATGAACTTTTATGATACTTCTTTAGTCTATCCAGGGGTAGCCTCTCACCTGTCGAGAATGTGGAACAGCTGTTGCACCCCTCCCCAGGTGAATGCAGAGTTGCCGGTGCTGGTGTCTGGCTCCTCACACAGCTGGACCAGGACCCACACTACGCTCCACATCAGCTTCAGGTGCTCCCCGTGCAGCAGGCTGAGCAGCACCGGCAGGCCCTCACACTCCCTCCCATGCTCCCGCACCTGCCGCACCGGGGAAAGTAGCCGCAGCAACTCTGCATTCATCCTGAAAGGGACACAAAGAAAAATGGATATGCAAAACACACATCAAAGCAAGACATTGGAAGGTGCATGTTATTGCCAGTGATATAGTCATGCTGTTGATGGGGGTGTAAGGCGAACTGTTTATTTTGAAGCAACTTTATTGCGCAAAGATGAACGCATAGTGTGTGACTGATTAGGGAGGTAGGCACTGTACCTTATGGACAGTAAGTCATAATCTTGTAGTATAACAAGAAGATTCTCCACGATTGACAACTCTCCTATCTTTTCCTTGCATTCTGAACAAGGGGATAGATCAAGTGATGTATTTAAGTATTAGTTACAGTGTATACTCTTACTAAAAGGTATGCATGATGTCCCAAGGTCCCTTTATAAGAGCAGTTACCTCTCAGCCAATGAGGTGAGTGCTAGGAGGGAACCTAGTAACACACTGCTGTCACGTGTTCATAGGAGCTTAACCAACCAGGGTCTGAGCATGAGCATGAAATCTTATGTCATTATATGCTCATTAGTTACTACTTTCCCAGACAGAAAAAAACCTATCCACAGGTAATGGGGATAAGACATCAGACTAACAGTCGGTTAGGAGTACAGTTCTTTATTTAACACAATCCTACAGTATATTGTATGAGGCAGTGCAATTGTTACACTTGTTTACCTTATGAGCTCCACTCTCAATAACCCACTGCCTTTGGTCCTCCACTGCAAACAGTTTCTGAAACATATCTATTCAGGAATGAAGAGACAAGGAATGATAAGGAAGGACATTGAGGGAAATACAGGCTACTTTTTGGGGGGATATGATAACTCACATGTCATAGTGACCAACTTCTCCATGGCAAATGTCTGCTTTCCACACTCCAGGTAACTGCTGCACATCAACTCCATGTACTGGAGAGGGAGTGAACGGGACAGAAAGCGGCAACTGTAAAAAGCAATGCAAGCTGTCAGACTTTAAGGTTTTTAAAATAGATTTTAAGTAAATTTACCCTTGCAAGAAGATCAACAGCTTGGAGTTGATGAAAAACTATCTGAAAAGAGAGGGTATAAAGAGAATAAAAAATACACCTGAATTCAGAGTGTTCAATTGTCTGGTTCTCTTGTCAGGTTTTTGTCAACAAGTCATAAAATAAAGGCAGCACAAGTCATATCTATTTTACATCATATGAAGTTGAAGGAAGAAAAGTACCATCATTCGTTTTACATGATAAAGGGGTTCTCTTATAAGCAATTGTAGACACGTGAGCACTCTAAGGACAGACTCAGGTGGTGCATGGTCGACCCAGTCACTACAAAGGAAGTACACACACAACTGAGCAAGTTTCAAGACCTTCATCAACAACATCAGCTGCACAAAAATTGTTGAACGTGTATGAGACTACCTGCACAGTCTGTTCTTGACCAAAGAGGTAAGGATCTCCAAAAAGAGCGTATGTTGAGGATGACTGTTGAAACAATGTTGATTTCTGTATGTTGCACTGTTAGAAGGAAAGATGTGTAAGAAAAGTTAATTATGTGATCAATAATATTTAAGGAATCCTAAATGCATTATTTAGGGATATACCTGAATTTCCCCAGCTCAGGATCTTCAGAGATTATGTGAATCTGACTCGTATTTTTGCGTGCATTATTTAGCTGGAGAGCGGTCTGGGATGTTCCTCCACTGTTGCGGACCTTACATGACTGTCTCAATGCTGCCACCTGGAATGTCAGGCAGCAGCTGGAATATCAGGCAGACAAACCTGATCACATCATATTGTACACAAAATAGAGGGTTTGACATTCATATGAATTGACATGTCCTTACCTGGTGTCTGTGAGCATTAGTTTCAAGCAGGGACAGACGTTTCCTGAGATCATGTGATTCCCTAAAAATGTTACCTTTTGGTGAATCATTTTATTCCAGTCACAACAGGATATCAGTTGTGTGCGAATATTTTAGTTGAAAATGTCCTTAAAAAAGTAGGCCTATTTTGACATTATGCATGTGCAGTATCTGAATTGACTGAAACTGAAATTACTTCAATACGACTTACTTGTTGTCTGGTCCCTTTCACTTCTGGAGTAGTTTGTCTGCTCTTCTCACCTTTTTAAATGGGTTGGGCATTACACAAACTCCCTTCTGCTTCAATGGGTCATACCTGAGGTTCAACTTCCGATAATTGACACAATATTATAATGCAATCAATATCATGGCATTTGCTACATTGCAACTGCTCTCAATATACAAATAAAAATGGTATGTTTTAGAAACATTAGCTTAGCGGTAGCTAGTAACTGAACAACAACATGTGCGACATAGTTCGGGAATAATGCAGCCATCGACTACAAGGGAACACAAGACAAAGGAGAAACGTGTTTCCTTTGAGCCACTGAGCAGTCACTTACCCTCCTTCACCATGGCAAATATGTAGGATACACCTGTTATTTTATTATTATTTTTCAAGCTTGTTTTCTCTTTCAAGGATGCAGTTTATTCATGATCATATTACGGGAAAGTATGTGCCCGAATTGGAAAAGGTCATACTGAATTTGATGATAGTTTTAACCAATAGGAGGAAGCAACATTATTATGTGGTAGTTTCTATGGATACAACTGACGCCTTTTCACATTCCGTCACCAGATAATTTTGTCTTTGGAATGTAGTTGTTAGTTTTTTCCCCTGTTATTATAGCTCAGTTGTTGTTCCAGTTTCACCAAGTACATAAATAAACATATTAATACTAAATAACTGTATTTAACAAGTAGGTTTATAGCTCTTATTTTGATTAATATTTATTTTTCATAAACTACTAACCCGTGTGCATCTATCTATATGCAAAATAAACTTCCGATTTTGGAAAGTTAAGTAGATGCAGAGTTTCTGTCAGGTTTCTGTTAATAGAAAATAAATAAAATCAAAACAGAGATTCTCTTTAGCAAAAATGTAATATTGTTGTCGCGATAGCATGTGGATAACTCAGGAAATGAACAAACTACCGCGAGATGTTTGGTCCTTAATTTTGGTCCTATTCATAATCGCAGTACGCATTGTATCTGGCGTACTCTCCGTCGTTCAGGTGTGAAATTACGTCGGCCATAGTACGTAGGTATGCGCTAGTGGTAAAGAAGCGGAATGTCGGGTTGTGAATGATCGGTTTCTGAGCGGCAGCGAACGTCAACATTATGGGTGAGCCTACTTACTGTATCAAAAATGTCCTAAAACTGCTTTGGAAATGACATATATAGCTTGTTGTATCAGAATGGCTATTTTAAAGTAATGGTTGTTCGTGGCTTTCTAGTTGTCTGAGTAACCAACGCCCAGTCGTCCCCCCACCAGTTGTTGGATGAGTTGCTAGTTTAGCTAGCAGGTTAGCGTTAGCTAAGGCATTTCCTGTGTAGTTATTTTCTACCTCATCACTAATTCCTTTCCTAAATGTTTACCTACCTAGTGGTTCATTCCAAAAGCGAATGTCTAATTTTATGTATTTGGTGTTCGTTAAGGAAACTCCATCGAGGTAACGCTAGCTAGCTTTTTTTCCCCCTGTGTGTGGCGATAACGTCATGTTCACCACCTAACGTTAGCCAGCTGGCTTGTTAGCCTACGATTCAGAAAATGCTAACACCAATTCCTTACCCTTAAATTATTGTCCCAGTATTCACCAAGCAAGCCATTGTTAATGGTTAGCTAGCAAAACAACGTCAAGCAATGTATTTACTTCCAGCTATTTCAAACACTTAATTTCCCCATGAGTTCGACACTGAAAAATAGATTGAAGTGTGTGTGTGACACCCTATAGTGTCGAAAACAGCAAACCAGAGTATGTTCTGATAATCTGAGGGAAGGGGACAGATGAGGATAAACACTCGCTCAAGCCAACACAGTTAGATTCTCAGACCATGGATAGATCTAAGGACAAGTCAAGTGTGAAGATGGGGTATCTTTGGGTGTCTGCCTTTTCAAATTGGTTTGGGGTAGGACCAAGTGAAAATGAGTCAGGTTTTTATTAAAGAAGGCCTATTTAAATTGTGATAAAGATACACATTTTTCTCATGCAGTCATGAGTGTACACCTCTCACCACTTCCTTCAGTTGACCCGCAAACTGAAACGGAAACCACACTAGCTAGCATGATCGTGAAGAAGGATTTGTTACATTTTCCATGTAGCTGTGGGAGGACGGGCTCATTGTGATGGCTGGAATGGAATATTTGGAACAGTATCAAACACATGAAAACAAGGTTTGACAGTTTATTTTATTCTATCCATTACAATGAGCCCGTCCTCCTATAGCTCCTCCCACCAGCCTCCACTGGTGTACAGATAGTGATCTCACTCATATGACGCATTGAACGTTTCTTGCATGGACATAAAGAAGACATACAATTTGAACGATAATTTCGCACTGACATAGGCTTTTAATTGAAAACATTTGAACAACAGTCCAAGGCTAAGGGAATCAACAGAGATTGGACTCTGTTATACCCTATGGTGAAGCCAACAACAATGAATAACATTATCATACTATCCAACTCTGTGATGTGCTTAGGCTAGCAAGCATAACATGTTATTTATCACCAGATTTTCCAGTTTGTGAAATTGATTCTGTAAAAATAATTATTTGTTAGGATTATTGCTGATATTGACTGTTGTCGTGTGTGTTCTCTCCTTTGGCTCTTACCTCACGTTGGACCACATCACATGATTATTTCCATAAAACAGCTGTAAGTATGGATGGATTGGTCAGTTAGGCTGATGTTGATTTGCCTGATTATCAGAATTACTTTATCCTAATTTTAAAGTAACCTAGGCCTGTTACATAACATTGCAAAAGCTGTGGTGGTGATGATGTTGTGCTGGTATGTTACTTTCCAGCAACAAAAGAATCTGGAGGGGTATGTGGGCTTTGCTAGCCTTCCCAATCAAGTGTACAGAAAATCAGTGAAGAGAGGCTTTGAATTCACCCTGATGGTTGTGGGTAAGAAAATGCTATTCATATATTGAGGTCATGGTTCAACCGAGTCATGTTTTCAGTCATTTCAGTTTACACAATACAGTTGACCAGGTAAGGCTGTATATGGTAAGTTAAATTTGTAGACAGGAATGTGTGTGTGACCACAGTTATGTGCAAGCAAAGTGCGTGTGTGTGGTTAACCTCCTCTGTCAACCTCTCTCATTTGACTTTTTTTCACATCTGCCTGCCTATTAAAATAGCATTGATTTATTAAACATTGCGCAGTATTATCAAAAATACAAGAGTGCCGTTGAAGTACTTAGATGCGGTCGTTGAACTCGCCCAGGACCTTAATTTGCTAATCAGTCACTGTTTGGAGGGAAAATGTTTCTTTGGGTCAAACCATTTCCTGTGGTCGGCATAGCAGAATTTCTCCCTCACTGCTAAGAATAGTTTGTCTCGCATTTCAACAGCCTCTTTCTGAGCCATTCATGGGTTTATCATTGATCAATTTAAAGAAGTTAGGCTACACTTGTCATTCTATCTAAACATGCCTGCCTTGCCAGGCACTCACATGCAACGGGGTTCCTCTTAAACAAGTCACCATGATTTACCCTGCTGTATAAAATGTCCTTTAAAGGCAATGTGTTGGATGGTGCCCAAGTTGGCTGTTGGGGCCCAAAAATGCCTTGAAGATTTCGCCAGCCTGATTGCTGCAATGAGAATAATAATATGATTTTTAAAGTCCTATTTCTGTGAATGCGAACGCATCACAAACGATGCATACTTTGCATATGTGAAGCAGGCTAATTTGAATCAACACACCAGTGTTTTCCAGGTAATGGAACAGGTTGGCGTGCTGCGTTCAGCGAGGCATAGTGTGCTGTGCCAGTCACTGCTGATAACGCCAGCCCTTTCTCACACTACCAGTGACATGGGCTCAAAGCTCCTCAGGACTGGGTAGAGGAGCTAGCTCTGCCTACTGCTAAAGCAGAGTGTTTGTAACAGTATACAAGACTGATATTGCTGAATTAGCAAACAAACTATCAACCATTTAATTTTTTGCAGTGGATTTTGTATACATTTTTGTACATTTTTAATACAAAATCTATAGCAAAAAATAATGGTTGATAGTTTGACCGTTTGCTAATTCAGCAATATCAGTCTTGTATACTGTTACAAACACTCTGCCTCAGCAGTAGGCAGAGCTAGCTCCTCTATCCAGTCCTGAGGAGCTTTGAGCCCATGTCACTGGTAGTGTGAGAAAGGGCTGGCGTTATCAGCAGTGACTGGCACAGCACACTATGCCTCGCTGAACGCAGCACGCCAACCTGTTCCATTACCTGGAAAACACTGGTGTGTTGATATAAACTAGCCGTTCATACTCACAGGAGTATGAAGATGGGCATTGAAATGCACGTTGTCAAGTGCAATCACTCAACACAGAAATGGTAGCGCTCAACTCCCAATACTGTAGCCTGTAAACAGCAGCTCGTTGACGATTGAGGTCAGTGCCAGTGGTCATTTCCACTGCGTTAATGATTCCATTCACCAGGAGCATGGAAACCAGGCACACAATGGCTAGATAAACGAGACCACACAGCCGGCATGATAAGGCATTCTCTAGCCATGTTCAGAATAGGAGCTGTTGTCCTAGCCCTACACAATCATTCAGATGGATGGTCGTCTTGGACAAATGTCAATAGCCCAATCAATGACCTTTGGGATTTATTGGCTGGGCTTTATTCGTTGCTTCTATAGTACCATTGGATGCCTCTAAAGTCGCATGAATAGCTATCACACAGTGGGATGTACCTGCTTTCAACATGTATGGTTAGCTGTTTTATAATGTCAGTGTTCCCTTATATCTTTAAATGTTGTGTTCTTGCTGGTATAGATAGCTACGTGTTATACTGTGCACACTAGGCCAGTATGTTGATTTGAGTTGCATTGATTCCCTCATTTTAAAATGACACTGACCCTAATGTAGCAACACTGTCATTAGGCTTTATGATCAAAAATAAATAGATTCTGTTTTACTGCAACTGTTTTTATTCTCTTTTTTTCTAGGTGAATCGGGATTGGGCAAGTCCACGTTGATCAATTCTCTGTTCCTAACAGATTTGTACTCGTCAGAATACCCTGGGCCTTCACACAGAGTCAAAAAGACTGTACAGGTAGTTTAAAACACTTCTGCTTAACAGTCCTGTATTCTCTTGTTGAATATTCTTCTTCCACTGATGACCATGTTAGTTTGCCTCCGTGTTGATGCCTTGGAATTTGAAACACATTCTGCGATATAGAGCAGACTAAAGTATTCATACCCCTTGACTTATTCCACATTTTGTGTTACAGCCTGAATTCAAAATGAATGAAAGCAAAAACAATTCGCACACATCTACACACAATACCCCATAATGATGTTTTTTTTGTTGTACATTTTTGCAAGTGTATTGAAAATGAAATGCATGTTCATAAGTTTTCACACCCTTGTGTCTCAGTCGATACTTTGTAGAAGCACATTTGGCAGCGATTACAGCTGTAAGTCTCCAAGAGCTTTCCATACATGGATGGTGCAAAATTGGACTTTTTTAAAAATAATTTGAGATGTTTTTTTCAAGCTCTGTCAAATTGGTTGCTGATCATTACTAGACAACCATTTTCAGGTCTCGCCATAGATTTTCAGTAGATTTAACTCGGCCACTCGGGAACATTCACTGTCTTCTTGGTAAGCAACTCCAGTGTAGATTTGACCTTGTTTTAGGTTACTGCCCTGCTGAAAGATGAATTCATCTCTGTCTGGTGGAAAGCAGACTGAACCAGGTTAGCCTCTAGGATTTTGCCTTTGCTTAGCTTTATTCCGTTTCTTTTTTATCCTGAAACTTCCCAGTCCTTTAATTAGTGATTACAAGCATACCCATAACATGATTCAGCCACCACTATGCTTAAAATATGGAGCGTGGAATTCAGTAATGTGTTTGGGGCAAATCCAACAACACTTTGTATTCAGGACAAAAAGTTAATTGCTTTGCCACATTTTTTTAGCAATATTACTTTAGTGCCTTGTTGCAAACAGGATGCATGTTTTTGGATATTTGTATTCTGTACATGCTTCCTCTGTCATTTAGGTTAGTGTTGTGGAGTAACTACAATGTTGTTGATCCATCCTCCGTTTTCTCCGATCACAGCCATTTTAAATGCTGCAACTGTTTTAAAAGTCACCTCTTCGGCAACGGAGTTAGGAAGGACGCCTGTATCATTTTAGTGACTGGGTGTCATGATACAACATTCAAAGTGTAATTAACAACTTCACCATGCTCCAAGGGCTATTGAATGGCTGCTTTTTCTTCTTCTACCCATCTACCAATAGGTACCCTTTACGAGGCATTGGAAAACATCCCTGGTCTTTGTGGTTGAATCTGTATTTGAAATTCACTGCACGATTCAAGACGTTTCAGCTTTTCGTTTTATTTAATCAGTTTGTTAAAAAAATGTGAATAACATTATTCGACTTTGAAGTGTAGGCTTGTGACAAAAAAAACTCAATCATTCATTTTAAATTCAGACTAACACAACAAAATGTGGAAAATGGCAAGGGGCGTGAATACTTTCTGAAGGCACTGCATGTCATTTAGTAGAGAAACTTGCTCTACTTGGTCTCCAAAACCCAACGTTATCGCCACACATAACCTTGTCTGTTTTTCTGGTTCCTCTGCATAGTTAGGTAATAACACAGTGTTAGACTGCATGTTGATACATGCAGCTAGAATGATAGTCACCCACTGTCCTCGATGTGTGCTACACAATTGGGGACAAGGTGTCTTCCTGAGAGGGTGTTTTGGTCCTCTTCTTTCCCTTCATTGGGATTGGCAGTATGCTCATTTCTTCTGTGTTGTTGCAAACACTCTCTTGTGGAGACGGCATTTTGCTGAACGCATTGGGTCCTGCATTGTTAAACAGCCAGAGGTGTAGTGAGTGCTTTATATTCTTACGACAGTTCTTAGGAAAGTTGTATTGTTCACTATCTCACTGTCATACACCAAATATGAACAGTAACCAGTATGCATTTAGACAAGACAGCTATTGAATGCTAATATAACTCTGTATTTCCCAGGTGGAGCAATCCAAAGTGTTAGTAAAGGAAGGTGGTGTCCAGCTCCTGCTCACAATAGTCGACACCCCAGGATTCGGCGACGCTGTGGACAATAGCAACTGGTACGCAAAGTTTGACAACTCCATTTTGGCTCCAATCAATGCATTGATCTTGACCCATTTGACAGCCATTTCAGCTCATAGCTTGCGAACAGGTTTCCAGGAAGTTGTGACCGTTTTGGCTCAATGTGTATGGGTTTGTTTCCTCCCTGTGGCTGTATGTACCACGCAGCTGGCAGCCGGTCATCGACCACATAGACAGCAAGTTTGAGGATTTCCTCAACTGTGAGTCGCGGGTGAACAGACGACTGATGCCCGACAGCAGAGTGCAGTGCTGCCTCTACTTCATCGCCCCCTCGGGACACGGGTGAGTCTAGGTGGTAGGGAGAGAGGTCGGACAGTGTGAATGAAGGGGGAGGACTTAAGATTTACTAAGATTTCAGAAGTGTAAAGTGCACTACCCCATATTAGAAATTTCAATCGTTTTTGGCTACTGCCTCTTAGGCTTTTTTCTCTCTTTAGGGTTGTTTTGCAGTATACATCCATAGTTGTGTTTCATATGACTGATAGTGCTAAAGGGCATCGGCTCTCTGTCAGAGAAGGCTGTGTGTGTCGTGGCTGTGGGGTAAATGGGGTGTGTGCATGCGTTCACTGTTCATACTCTGTTCTATGGGACATTGTCCTTACAATCCCCCAGTCAGTGTTGAGACAGGCTCTTAGAATGAGCAGCTTATGCTGGCCTCACACACACACTGACCCCTCACACGCACACACTCCTCACAGCACCAGCTGATATAGCTCACTCACACTCGAGTGCCTTGCACAGTGACACTGCTAACGAGAAACAGCTGGGGAAAGTGTTCTGGGGACACAGACGATAGTTATTTGTGTTGTCATCATCTTTGATAAATTGCTTGTTTGTTCACACTACTAGAGCTCCATTGCAATTTTTTATTAGTTAATATATTTAAGGAAAGAAATGTGAGCTTTGTGGTTTGCTATGAAAATACTGGACTGAATCTGTCCATCAGTACCCATACCCCACCATTTATGGTATTAATGTTATTATGTCATGTCTCCCTCCAGACTGAAGCCTCTGGATATTGAGTTTATGAAACGGTTGCATGAGAAGGTGAACGTTATCCCACTGATCGCAAAAGCAGACACTCTCACCCCAGAGGAGTGCCAACGGTTCAAGAAGCAGGTCAGTGGGCTCTGTCTGGGGGTGGGGCATCAAGGGTCCACACAGACGAAGACTTGATTGTTGCAGATAGAAATAGACTGTTTGGGCAGAATGGGCCTTTTCCTATTCCACATACTGCTCTGACGATGCCTTCGGAATTTCCTCTGGGTAGTACATTCATACAGTCTGAATGGAGTTGATACCACATGATAAAGAACTGTCCCACATGTCTTTTGGATTGTCATTGGGGTCCTTGTTAATAAAACATACTGAACGTTCCCTCAGATCATGCGGGAAATCCTGGAGCACAAAATCCAGATCTACGAGTTCCCAGAGACGGATGATGAGGAGGAGAACAAACTGGTGAAGAAGATCAAGGTATGACACAAATGTACTGCGAGTAGTTTTAAACACCATGCATGCACCAATGAACTTAAACTATTTATGAACCAATGAACTTAAGCCATTTAAACTGTGAGGCACTTGGCTACATGAGTCCCGCCTGGATATTGGAATGGGTGTCGCAATTCGTTTTTGCAAAATCAACAATTCCCCGCTTATTGTGCGAGGGCGTGCAAATTCCCAGTCACCGCACTATTACCACCTAAAACAGTAAAACACACCAAATAAAAGACTGCTGGACATTTTAACCAATAACTCACTTTTACAGCATAAAATGGTTAAATCAAGCAGCATGTCAAGCTTTTTTCCAAAATCATCACAAATTGCTGTGTAAAATATCTGAATTCCTGCAGCAAAACCAAATATTTTGGTTGTTGCATATACACACACGTCTCACACGTCATTGTGTTATTTTGCTTGCAGGACCGTCTGCCCCTGGCCGTGGTGGGCAGTAACACCATCATCGAGGTGAATGGGAAGAGGACCAGAGGACGACAGTACCCATGGGGAGTGGCAGAAGGTACCAGGCATGATGGGAGATTAGTAAGGCTCCTTCTGGAGAGCGGTTTGAATATGTGTTGATTGTCTTTCCTTGCAGTTGAGAACGGAGACCACTGTGATTTCACCATCCTACGAGACATGCTCATCAGGTACAGACTCGAAACATGAAGTTACAACAATTTATAGAAAATGGGGGGAAATGACAATGCTGTTTTTTCAACCACATGGACCATAGCATCAACTTGCTAGGATTCTAAGACTTGTTTTGTCTGTCTTTCTGTGTGCATACAGAACCCACATGCAGGACCTGAAGGACGTGACCAATAACGTCCACTATGAGAACTACCGCAGCAGGAAGCTGGCGGCTGTCACCTACAACGGACAGGACAACAACAGGGTCAAGGGTCAACAGTCGACCAAGTAAGTCCAACAGCTACCAACGGTTCTCTATTAGGCATAGCCTAACTCTCTTTGTCAATGATCAATGGCATATTTTACCTGACAGATAATCTACTAGACATCTGAAATGTTTTATCATATTGATGTGATATTTAGGCTGTATATAAATGGATGTTATTGTCGTAGTGTTCTTGGAGGTATTTTTTTCCAATATAGGGCCATTATTCCAAATGCAGGTATTACAGCCTAAAGGGATACTTCAGAATTTTGGCAATGAGGCCCTTTATCTACTTCCTCAGAATCAGATGAACTCTGGGGTACCATTTTTATGTCTCTTTGTGCAGTTTAAAGGAAGTTGCTATCTAGCGCAATGCTAACTAGCGTAAGTGCAATGGCTGGTAGTCTATACCTATAATCTTCCAGTCATTGCACTTACGCTAGTTAGCATTGCGCTAGATAGCATCTTCCTTCATACTGGACACAGAGATATAAAAATGGTATCCACAAATTCATCTGACTCTGGGGAAGTAGAAAAGGGCATGATTGCCAAAATCCATAACTATCCCTTTTAAATTCCACACTGTTGCGCTCACACCTAAGACCCTTTTATGTACACCAACCACCCTCAGCATCTTAGCTCTTTACTGAGACACCCTCACACACTGCGGTTCCTAACGCACAGCTACGCACCAAACACATGCTACTAATGTAAGGCTACTACTGCACACACCGTTTCATGCCTCTTGAAAAGTAGTTTTGTTTCTTTGTGAACTTTTCCTTGTTTACCGTGAGAAAGGAGATGTTTTGTTCTTAGTCCATGTTTTTTGTTAGTGCGGTCAGTCCGTTTCTTTTTTTTCCGTTGTCGTAGTGCATGGTTTCATCACAGCATGCTAAGTGTGTGTGTGTTTCTGTTTTTTTAGACATGACACAGGTGAAGGCATGTAAGTGGTCAATTTATGTTTCCTTAGATCATAAAAAAAAAAATTATATATTTTTCCTCCCCTGTTTGTGTTCCTTTGTCTGGGTTCTCTTTTTCCCAGTTCAGTTTTCTCTCCTTTCTTCCCCCTTATGTCGGACAATGTCTCAAGGAACTCTGTAGATGCCAACATTGAGAAGTCAACTGGGAATTGAAATATGCATATGCCATTGCAAATACTTCAAATGTAATTAGCGTAGTTGGACTGGTGGCTTCTTCTCACGTTCAATTGCGTTTACTAACATTTAGCTAAGCTAACATCTCAAAGCACCACTATTTCACTACAGTTACTCACTAGCCTAAAGCTTAGCTAACTCAGCTCCATGATTGCTTGGTGCTGGTCTTTGAGTCCCCTGCTCCAGAGCAAATTGGGTTTCTTCTTCCCTCTGCTTTTCCACACTTCAGTCGCCATATTGTTGGGTCCTACCGTTCCTTTCATGCATAGATCCTTGTATGTACCAATTCCCTGCAGGAAAATGGGGGTGGCATTACTGTGCGGATTAATCCAGTGTGATGGAGGGGGTCGGTGCACTGTAGGACTGGTCTGACTGTTTGCATGCATACGTGTGTGACCCTGCAGGAGCCCCCTGGCCCAGATGGAGGAGGAGCGGCGGGAGCACGTGGCCAAGATGAAGAAGATGGAGATGGAAATGGAACAGGTGTTTGAGATGAAGGTCAAGGAGAAGATCCAGAAGCTGAAAGATTCTGAGGCTGAGGTAACATCAGTCACATTGCCTTACTACACTACTGACCTCTACCGTATGGTTTGACTTCTTACTTCCTGATGCATGAACACTGTCACTTTTTGGTGGGTGTTGATGCACTGAAAGTCTTAGTGAGACAGTGAGTGTTTAATGACGTGTGTGGAACTTCACTGCCCCTCTCTGAAGTGCTACATTTCTAAATGCACACTTATTTAACCAGGATAGTCTTAGCAACAATTCACTTTTTCAGTGAGTCATACAGTTGTGATCATGCCTTTTCAATTTGTTTTCAAAATGTCTCTTCTGCAGCTCTCGAGGCGTCATGAGCAGATGAAGAAGAATCTGGAGGCCCAGCACAAGGAGCTGGAGGAGAAGAGACGCCAGTTTGAGGATGACCGGGCCAACTGGGAGACCAATCAGCGCCTGGAGCAACAGAGACTGGATGCCTCCAGGTAACACTGTCATGCACCTGAACTGTAGTGGTGACTTTGGTTGTTACTAAAGTAGCTCTATTTAGTGTTGTCTGTTGGATAGAGAAAACAACTAAACTAGACACAATGGTCTGTGCAGAATGTAATACCAGCGTGTCCCACTAGATGTCACTGTATAGTCACCTCAACCACTGTTTGTAAATGTTTGCGTCATTTTATTGGCTTAAATACTATTCTCCTCTACAGGACTCTCGAAAAGAACAAAAAGAAGGGGAAGATATTTTAGAGACAGTCTGCAGAAACACCAAGTTGTACTTGTTGCCAATGTTGCCAGCTCGGACATCTGTGTGTGGCACCAAACCAACACCAAAGCTCATGTACAGCCCAGCTGGGTCTGCATGTACTGTCACAATGACCGGAAGAGAGCTGCCTGTGGACTTCTCCAAGGAATGTGTTTACCTTCATGAAACTTACTGTCTTAGACAGGCCAAACCCATATATAACTGAATACTGCCCCCCCCTTCCCCCCAAGGTTGCATTGTCTATTTAACAACTGATGTCTACTGTTTAATGCAGAGCAACAACAAAAAAATGAACTGTTATACAATCATGTTTCAGTGGTTTTATTTGTTTACATGCACAAAAGATCTTCAATGATGTGGAAAAGGAAATGGCATTTACAAAATCATTTTTGTTTAGTAAAGTGTAACAGATAAACCTCATACTGAACAGCTCCCCATGCAATGTAGCCTAACACGAAACGACTGTCTCAGTCTCTCAACAGGAGTAATGGGAAATCTGGAGGGTAAAATGCACCTTGGGTTTTGTTATGGCTGAAGCTTTTTCCAAAATGTAACGCTTTCTTCTGTTTTTAGCAAATTTCACTAGTCTTGGACCACCATTAACTTCATAAATGTTATATTTCAGTTAGTTTATTTTTTATATATACCGAGCCAGCTAAAGTAATGTTTTTTGTTTTTTTTTGTATGGAGAATTTTTCTGAAGCTTTGACCAGTTTCTGAAGAGGATTGACTGTTCAAAATACATTCAGTAGTCCTACAAAGAGCAAAAATAAATGAAAGGAATATTTCTGTAACTCCACGTGTCATCAGATTATGTGGGAAAGGAAAGTCAACACCATATTTTGCTTTGGCTATGTACTCATCTGTATTTTTTTTATTTGTATTGTACAAAGTCACTTAATAAACATGTAATAGACTTGTAATGTAATGAATTCTGATAAGAGATGCATGTTGATACTGCATTACTACGTTCAGTAGGCCTACTGAAATTTAAACAGTTTAATTGTGATACTTATTTTGCTCTGTAGTTTATTCATCTGCTTTGTCTGCACCATGTCTCCACCTTCATACAGCGGTTCTCAGTTTAGTGGTTTTACTTTTGATGTAAGTATTCTGCCACATTACATGCACAATATGAATGTTTTCAGAGCACTAACAGGTTATTTGCCTGAAAAGATTTTACATTTCACACCACAGTAATATGCATCTTCCTTAATTGTCTAAAGCAATTTTTGCAAGTACTGTTTAATTTGATGCAAAATGTTTTCAAAATATTGGACATCACGCGTGACTGAAACAATCATGCAAACACATGTTCAGTGCATCCTGGTTCACACTTGATTCTTTTGATTCAAAGTTGTATGTAGCTGCTTTGAATATCCATTAGAAGGAACCTGCAGGAATAACAGTAATCAACAGTATGTCCTAAGAGAAAGAAAAAATCATTCAGAATGAGTCAGATACACTAAATGCTGGTATTTTACCTTGTTCCTCTGAGCTCCTTTTACCCATCAGTCCAACAAAAGACTCAAATTTCTGCCCTGGAAAAGGTGAGAGTAGGGCTATTTCAGACTGAAAAAAGTATATCTCCCACAGTAATCCCATTTTGACATTACACACCAGAGAGCCTCTTGCAGGAATTGTATATGGCATGAGAACAGTTATACTTTAGTGGTGTTCATACCTTTATCATATATAATTATATCATTTAATAGGATCTCTATGCCTTGTATCCCATTGATATCTTCATACTAGTAGCCTCAGTTAAATGCTATTGAAATTGTCATTGCCAACCATGTCTAATGCATGCAACACTTACTTCTTCTTGTTACCTGGGATTTTGCTGCAAAGAGTGGAAGGGAAAAAGCAAAAATACAGATTAGCTTTTATAGAAATAGAATACATGTCCTTTAAAATATTGAATTATAATTAGGAAGTAGTTAGCATACCGGAGCCTCTTTTCCCCATAAGACCAAAGAATTTGCGTGACTCAGGTTTTCGAGTCATTCTTTTCAGGATTTCTTTGTATTGCTCAGATTGTGGCCATTTGCTCTGAATAAATAAAATCCACAATTTAGCTTATTCATTTGAATGTAGCCTAGGCTAATCATGAGATGCAAATTATGAAGCCTATCACTGCCCGTGGCTGCTTCCTAAATAGTCCACATTTCCAAATGTAAGGGACAGTGCTGAAACATTTTTTAAAATCTTAATTTCGACAATGACACTATAGGCAAACATGTTTTTGACAATTTGAGAGAAATGTCCTACCGTTTCATTGTCTTCTCTCCAACTGTCGTCAAAATAGATTTTTTGGCTGAGGACAGTTGCCAAAACGAGGGAAAATACCATGAGTAGAATTATCTTCATCGTGTTAGCAGGTGTGCTGTGCGTAAAGTTGTTCCTCTTCATGCGTTTATTTTATTTGATGAGAGTAACTTCACTGATAAAACCAGACTAATGGCCTGAATAAATACAGAATACCTATAATATCAATAGTTCAAAGATGCAGCCTGCTGGAATACCCCATGGAGCAAATTTTAACAGAGAGAAGTGCGTCTATCCATTGGCGTGACATTACAATCGGCGCGCCGGCGTTTTTATGCAGAGACAGAGCTTAAGTGGATGTCAATGTCAAGCCGTTTTGTTGTAACATAATTAGGTCATATTATGAGTCAGTAGGTTTGTCTTTGTGTTTTATTTCTGAAGGGGTAAACCACTGTTGCTTCTGTTCAACTGAGAAAGAGTGCGATGTGTCAGAGTGAGCGAGAAAGCAGGTATGTGTGAGAGTCTGTTCAACTGAGAAAGAGTGCGATGTGTCAGAGTGAGCGAGAAAGCAGGTATGTGTGTGTGTGAGAGAGAGAGAGCAAGAAAGAGACAGAGCGTGCGTGTACAGTGAAATCCTTGAAACAAGCACACATACAGTAATAATCCTTGCGTCTAAGACTTTTTAGCATTAATGGGCCACCGTACAAGTAAACGCGCCCACTTCATACATCCCTTGGAATAAACAAGGAAGTACTCGTTATTGTACAATCTGTCAAATCCTGGCTTAATGCTATCAGTAAAAATTTTTTTTAAAAATTAAAAAAATAATACATATTTTGCATTTAAACAGCAATGACCCAAGATACTGCTGTGTGCAAATTGATTTAGAAAATTATCGACATACCGCCACAGTTGTGGGAGGAACAAATGGCTTGGTTATCATCAACTTTGGTGCTGTGCTGCTTAACAGTAACGTTAGGCCTACATGTAATTCAAATTGATGCAACAGCGAAAATCAGAGGGATGAAGTCAACTCATAATTTAGACTACGACGAGCGTGAATTCTCACCATCTACATTTGCGCATAGCACCATCAACTTCGGATCCAAAATAACTCTTCAACAAGTCACAGAATTGGAGCCAGGTAACACAGCTCCAGCTTTCAAAGTGGTAACCCTTGATGGAGAATTCGTTTACCCGCCACTTGCAGGGTTGAAAGGGCCATTGATAATTCATGCTTTTACCAACAAGTCTGCCTTTTTGGAGTGCCTGTGGAACTCCGAGTCGTCATTAACCGACTTGGTCCAGAACCTACCCGATAGCACACAAGTCCTCTTCGTGTCTCTTGATGACAGCTCTGTCAACGATGCCTTATGGATGAGAGATCAAGTCCTTCGGGTAACATCGCATAGGTAGCAACACAAATGTTTACTGTTGCTTGTTAATATAGAGGAGACAGGTCATTGAACTGAACTGACATATTACAACTTTCCCTTTGTGTTTCTGTTCAACAGAAAGAAAGAGGTTTTGTCCAGATTGCACTTCTCCCCTGTTCCTGTATTTTGTTTGGGAAACTGGATTCCCAGTGTGCTGTACTCTTGGGGTTGTTCCGGACACAACTGTGGCCTTTCTCAGGCAGTTTTTACATCTACAGGTAGGGAATAGTCTCTATGCACTGTAGGACTGGTGCACTCATCAAAGCACCAGTGGAAGTTTCATTGTCCCTTGCATTTAGATCCCAACTGTTTGTGGTCCATTTAACTTTTGTTTTTGACTATTATTATTCTATCCTAGATAAACATATTATAGTTCAGAGTTCTCAGGGTGTCATCAGTTATTTAATGACAGATGGGCCATGCATTTATTGTTTTCTATGTCCATCTTCTGGAAGTGATGTATTTATTGAAATGTTAATTACATACAGGGTGGAATATGCCGGTGATTGTCAAGAGACTTGATGCGCGATACGATTGGCTGATGGGCTCCTGGAGCCAGATGAAACACCAGTTGATTGATGCAGGCAATGGATGTGAGCCCGCCCCCTCCGCTGCAGGTGCTGTTGCCTGGGTTTCCGAGGGCAACTGCTCCTTTTTCACCAAGGTCAGTTATGAGAGAGGGATAGGTGGAGAGATGCGTGGAAACATTTAACTGCCATTTTCCAGGTTTAACAGAAGAGTTGTTATACAGTTGCCCATAGAGTTTGAGAGGTTGTGTAAACACTCACAAACAGACTTTCTATGTGCCTGAACTCGACATGAAGGAACACATTGACATTGTTAGTTTCCGTCCCCAGGTGAAGAACATGGCCAAGTCCAATGCCACGGGTGTCCTTGTCCATGCAGGTCCTGGAAACCCGATCCAGGATATGAACTGTGTGGGAGACGAATGTTCTACGCCACTAGGCATACCTGCTGCCATGGTGCATTGCGAGCCCTCGGTAGCCCAGGCCCTTAGGTAACTAACACTGACTGACTCATACAGTGTTAGGTCAAGTTGCTTTCCTCACTTAACTCACTGGAAGCCATGCTTCCTCTACGGATCATTTTGTTCTCTCAGTAGTCTTAGACGGATTACTCATGGAAATGATCTATCGACTCCTGACCTGATGAGATATGCGTGCAATGGTCAATAGAACGTACTGTGTATGTTATTTTACACTTGTTGATTGTCAAATTCTCAACCATTAATGAATATTGGACCAAATAAAGTGAATAAATGTATGTTTATATTCTGTTCTATGTTTTGTAGATATGGGCACATGGTGAACGTGTCCTTTCAGAGTACCCCCTCTCCAAACTTCTTCATTGGCATTGACCAGCAGGGGGCACTGTCTGAGATGGGCTGGTTCCTCTACCCCTCCTTTAAGTTTATCAACTGGCAGGCCCAGTGGTAAGCAGTAAGCACACTATGGATTCCCCAGTTTATTACAGCAAACTGAAGACATCCGGAATTCATATGTCAGTATACTGAAGACATCAGGAATTCATATGTCAGTATACTGAAGACATCAGGAATTCATATGTCAGGAGTATGTGAAGAAGGATAAATATTTTCATCTATTTGGTAACTGTATCCGTTCCCTCCTAGGTTTGATTTCTATGAAGGGCTTCAGACTAGACTCCATGACCCAGCCTGGGTGGTCCCTGTGTTTGAGAAGGTCCAGATGCAAGGACAGAGTGGAGCAGTAGCCACTGTGAACCTGCCTTCTGGTAAAGAGACCTCATTGTATCTCCACCAGGTCATTTGCACATACACTGAGTGTACAAAACATTAGGAACACCTGCTCTTTCCATGACAAACTGACCATGTTAATCCAAGGGAAAGCAATGGTCTCTTATTGATGTCACTTTTTAAATTTGGATTGTGTATGTGTGCCATTGAGACGGTGAATGGGCAAGACAAAATATTTAAGTGCCTTTGAACAGGGTATGGTAGGTGCCAAGCACACCGGTTTGAGTGTGTCAAGAACTGCAACGCTGCTGGGTTTTTCACGCTCAACATTTTCCTGTGTTTATCAAAATGGTCCACCACCCAGAGGACATCCAGCCAACTTGACACAACTATGGGAAGCATTGTAGTCGACATGAGCCAGAACCCCTGTGGAACGCTTTCGATACTTTGTAGAGTCCAAGCCCCAACAAATTCAGGCTGTTCTGATGGCAAAAGGGGTGCAACTCAATATTAGGAAGGTGTTCTTAATGTTTTGTACATTCAGCATTTATGGTCGAGCCATACACTAAGTCGACAATAAATGCATCAGCCTTGAATATAATTTTATAGGTATTTAAAGGGGATCGGAATATTGACTTTTCCATTTCACTGTGTTGGTAGACATGTTGGATTTTGACATGCTGGAGCTGGACGCGTCTCTGTCCTGTCCCAGCGAGAGGGATGACTCCTGCGCCCACTGGGACCACACTGTGCAGCTGTTTGTGTGCTGTGACCATTTCAGTCCCCACTGCAACATGGAGATGGGGCGCTGGATAACAGCCTTCCGCAGGTATAGTCTGTGCATTTGTTGTCACTTGACATGGATACCATGTGACATGAGTCCCCAAAATGCATTTTGACATTTGTTAAGATCACTCAAGAAGGACAAAGCTGTTCCACTTCCATTGATGCAGACATTTAAAAAAAGAAATATCTCCATATCAAATCATTTATGGGTAACAATGAAGTATCTTACTGTGATTATTTTCAATTAAAATGGTCAAAAAGAAACACAAATAGCTTCTTATCAAGAGCATGTCTCCAAAAATAATTTTGCTAAAAGTGGTCTAAGTGAGGGGCCTAATTGGAGGAACCTAATGGGAGGGATATGTAACCTGAAAACTAGCTGTTATTGTCAGAGAGGTTTGAAACTCTTTATTGGTCTTAAAAACCATTTGTGACTAGGGGGCAGTATTTTCATCTTTGGAAAAATAACGTTCCGGTAGTAAATGGGATATTTTGTCAGGACAAGATGCTGGAATATGCATATAATTGACAGCTTAGGATAGAAAACACTCTAAAGTTTCCAAAACTGTAAAAATATTGTCTGTGAGTATAACAGAACTGATGTTGCAGGCGAAAGCCTGAGAGAAATCCAATCCGGAAGTGCCTCATGTTTTGAAAGCGCTGCGTTCCAATGCATCCCTATTGAGCAGTGAATGGGCTATCAACCAGATTACTTTTTCTCTGTATTCCCCAAGGTATCTACAGCATTGTGACGTAGTTTTTCGCATTTATGTTGAAGAATACCCGTAAGCGGCTACATTGCGCAAGTGGTCACCTGATGCTCCCAGAGTGATTCTCGCGTAAAATACAGAGGTAGCCATTATTCCAATCGGTCCTACTGAAAAACTAATTGTCCCGGTGGATATATTATCGAATAGATATTTGAAAAACACCTTGAGGATTGATTATAAACAACGTTTGCAATGTTTCCGTCGATATTATGGAGCTAATTTGGAATATTTTTCAGCGTTTTTGTGACTGCAATTTCCGGGCGATTTCTCAGCCAAACGGGAAGAACAAACTGAGCTGTTTCGCCTACAAAAATAATATTTTTGGAAAAAAGGAACATTGGCTATCTAACTGGGAGTCTCGTGAGTGAAAACATCCGAAGCTCATCAAAGGTAAATTATTTAATTTGATTGCTTTTCTGATATCCGTGACCAAGTTACCTGCTGCTAGCTGGACAAAATGCTATGCTAGGCTATCGATAAACTTACACAAATGCTTGTCTAGCTTTTGCTGTAAAGCATATTCTGAAAATCTGAGATGACAGGGTGATTAACAAAAGGCTAAGCTGTGTCTCAATATATTTCACTTGTGATTTTCATGAATAGGAATATTTTCTAGGAATATTTATGTCCGTTGCGTTACGCTAATTAGTGTCAGTCGATTATTACGCTCCCTCATGCGGGATGGGGAGTCACTAGAGGTTTTTAACTTACACCGCCTGGTGATGTCACCAGGCAGTATTTTCAAACAGCTCTCACACTAAAATGATATTATCATAATTTTCACAATTTTACAGTATTATTCCAACTTCATAGTGTGGAGGTAAACAGTGGCAAGAAAAAGTATGTGAACCCTTTGGAAATACCTGGATTTCTGCATTGGTCATACAATTTGATCTTCATCTAGGTCACAACAATAGACTAACACAGTCTGCTTAAACTAATAACACACCAAAAATTATACATTTCCATGTCTTTATTGAAAACATAGTGTAAACCTTCACAGTGCAGGGTGGGAAAAGTATGTGAACCCTTGGATTTAATAACTGGTTGACCCTTCTTTGTCAGCAATAACCTCAATCAAACGTTTTCTGTAGATGCGGATCAGACCTGCACAACGGTCAGGAGGAATTCTGGACCATTGCTCTTTACAAAACTGTTCCAGTTCAGCAATATTCTTGGGATGTCTGGTGTGAACTGCTCTCTTGAGGTCATGCCACAGGATCTCAATCAAACTGAGGTCAGGACACTGACTGGGCCACTCCAGAAGTTGTATTTTCTTCTGTTGAAGCCATTCTGTTGTTTTGGGTCATTGTCCTGTCCTCAACCTTCTGTTGAGCTTCAATTGGCAGACAGATAGCCTAACATTCTCCTACAAAATGTCTTGATAAACTTGGGGATTAGTTTTTCCGTCGATGATAGCAAGCTGTCCATGCCCTGATGCAGCAAAGCAGCCCCAAACCATGGTGCTCCCTCCACCATGATGAGGTTTTGATGTTGGTGTGCTGTGCCTTTTTTTCTCCACACATGGTGTTGTGTGTTCCTTCCAAACAACTCAACTTTAGTTTAATCTGTCCACAGAATATTTTGCAAGTAGCGCTGTGGAACATCCAGGTGCACTTTTGCAAACTTGCAGCAAGGTTTTTTTGGACAGCAGTGGCTTCTTCCGTGTTGTCCGTCCATGAACAACATTCTTGTTTAGTGTTTTATGTATCGTAGACTCGTTAGCAGAGATGTTAGCATGCTCCAGAGATTTCTGTCTTTAGCTCACACTCTAGGATTCTTCTTAACCTCATTGAGCATTCTGCGCTGTGCTCTTGCAGTCATCTTTGCAGGACGGCCAGTCCTAGGGAGAGTAGCGACAGTGCTGAACTTTCCCCATTTATATACTTTTTTGAGATACTTTTGTGACACTTTCCAGCTTTATGCAAGTCAACAATTCTTAATCTTAAGTCTTCTGAGATATCTTTTGTTCGAAGCATGGTTCACATCAAGCAATGCTTCTTGTGAATAGCAAACTCAAATTTTGTGAGTGTTTTTTTTATAGGGCAAGGCAGCTCTAACCAACATCTCCAATCTTGTCTCATTGATTGGACTCCAGGTTAGCTGACCCCAATTAACTTTTGGAGAAGACATTAGCCTGGGGTTCATATACTTTTTCCAACCTACACTGTGAATGTTTAAATTATGTATTCAATATAGACAAGAAACATACAATCATTTGTATGTTATTAGTTTAAGCACACTGTGTGACTAAGATGAAGATCAGAACAAATTTGATGACCAATTTATGCCAAATCCAGGTAATTCCAAAGGGTTCACATACTTTTTCTTGCCACTCCCCACCCACCGGGGAGCCAGACCCAGCCAATCAGAATGAGTTTATAATTACAGACAGAAATACTTAATTACAGACAGATGTACTGCCAAATTCTCTAAAACGAAGTTGGAGGCGGCTTATGGTAAAGAAATTAACCTTCAATTCTCTGGTGGATATTCCTGCAGTCAGCATGCCAATTGCCTGCTTTCTCAAAACTTGAGACGTCTGTGGCGTTGTGTGACAAAACTGCACATTTTAGTGGCCTTTTATTATTCCCAGCACAAGGTTATTGATATGCCACACCAGTCAGGTGGATGGATTATCTTGGCAAAGGAGAAATGTAAACAAATTTGTGAACAAAACTTTAGAGAAATACATTTTTGTGCGTATAGAACAATTCTGGGATCTTTTTTTATTTGAGCTCATGAAACATGGGACCAACACTGTTGCGTTTATATTTTTGTTTAGTATATATAAAACATAGGGAAATCCCGTTTTTGACTCCACTGGGCCTTTTACCTCTGTGCCTATGGCCTTTACCACTTCAAAGTGATCCCCTTTGGCTTAAAGAAACGTTCCTGCAAATTCTTTTAACAATGTTAATGTTCCTCCCCCAGAGGCATTGGGCGCTGGCTCACTGATGTTTCTCCTCTGGTGCCTCTGTTGGACAATGGGAGATGTACCTTCACCATGAAGACTGTGCCTTGGGCTATGCCCTGGGTGGTGTCTCTGAGTCTGAGATTCAGCCACACAAATCACTCAAGTAAGTTATAATGCCTTCATAACACGGTCACAGGTGTTAGACCGCTGCACCACTCGGGAATCCTAAGGCATCTCAGTGCTAGAGGCGTCACTATAGACCCTGGTTTGATTCCAGGCTGTATCACAACCGGCCGTGATTGGGAGTCCCATAGGGCAGCGCACAATTGGCCCAGCGTCGTCTTTGTTAGGGTTTGGCCGGGGTAGGTTGTCATTGTAAATAACAATTTGTTCCTAACTGACTTGCCTAGTTAAACATTTTTTTAAATACAAATAATAACGCCTACATAACACTGTCATAAGACATTCATTAATACTTTTTAATTAGTATTTTACTGTTCATTGTGTATCAGAATTATTCTCTAAAATATCTGTATATTCTTTTACAGTATAAAAAAATGCTAAGTGATGTTTAGGCAATAGGACTGACTCTTTCGCTTAAAAAACCCAACATTAAACAGGTTTCCAATAGGTGGGTATGCCATCCTGTTGTGTACAGTTCTACTAGTGACAAAGCAATGGACAGAAATCACTCTTCTTGAGCAATTTAGACCATTTCATCCCTCTTTCATCATGTGTAGAAAAAGATGTGCACTTCCATCCTAAGCAAAGTGGAGTGTTATAGAAAATAACAGGATGTTTGCAAATTGTTGCTGGAAAGTTGTCCTGGCAAAGGACAACCCCCCTATGAGTCTCGGTCACAACAGAGTAGTTATGGAAAAAAAGTACTCCAGTATCAGATTTTTCTCACTGCACGAATGCAATACTAAAGACAGTATCATTACAGTATCATGCTGTATTTGTAACGGCTTTCTTCCGTCGAAGGAGAGGAGGACCAAAATGCAGCGTGGTTAGAGTTCATGTTTTTTTAATAAGAAAACCTAAACATGAACACAATAACAAAATGTGGCAAAACCGAAACAGTCCTATCTGGTGCAGAGAACACAAAGACGGGAAACAACCACCCACAAAACCCAACACAAAACAGGCTACCTAAATATGGTTCCCAATCAGAGACAATGACTAACACCTGCCTCTGATTGAGAATCATATCAAGCCAAACATAGAAATAGACAAACTAGACTCACAACATAGAACGCCCACCCAGCTCACGTCCTGACCAACACTAAAACAAGGAAAACACACAATAACTATGGTCAGAACGTGACAGTATTCTTATATGGTAATAAGTAACAGAATGAACTCTTCAAACATATGTTAAACCTAGATTTTGCTCTTGTTACAGCCAATCACTCAGACAAGCTTTACCCCTTTAAGCTGATGTCATTGTACAGTGGAGGCACCTTTGACAAGGAATACAACAAGAGATACCAACCAATCAAATTCACTGTCCCAGACTCAACAAAAAAGGTATGATGCAGAATTGATATTACTTCTGTTTACATTCACTCATAATAAAGGGTAATTGTCATATACTGCATGTTCTTATTTTTTTTTAATATGCCTTTGTTTTAGTTAGTGCTTTGGCCATAATGTGGGTAGACCTCTGCTTTACAAATCATGTTATTATTGTAATCAGTCATCTTATGTACCATATTGTGTCTTAGGTGGAGTTGTATGCCGTAATCACAGGCCACGGGAGCGACGAGAACGGCTGCTGCGAGTTCTGTGTGACATCACACCACTTCCTCGTCAACGGAGCATTCAATAACACCCGTATTTTTGACTCGGCAGGTGCGAAATGACTACCGTTAGAGTTTGGTCATGCAGATTCATATAATCTTCCCTTAGTCTGGGCCATAGTTACATTAGCATGAGTTTGTATTCCTCTGAGGGCAATTAAATTGAACCGTGGGATGATTTTTCTTCTAATTGGATGGGCTGGGGGAGGTGGAACATTATTGTTTTTACACCGTAAGTAAGCCCAAGTAGATACTGTATTTCACAATACCATAATCATTTTATACCTTGATTACATTGAGACACAGTCACATAGGTCTCTTTATGTATTCGCAGGAATACTTGGGAACAGATTTCCTAAATTAAAGGAATTAGCTAAATTCCTGTAAATGTGTGTTTTTTGCCCAAGAACAAAAATTATAATTTGTACAAAAATGATTAGTAAAAATGTATTTTTGGGGGCCAAATTAAATCCCTTTCAGCTGAATTTTGCCTGCAAGCTGCCTGTTGCTGACCCCTGTCCAAGGGCATTTGCCTGCTTGTGTCCCTATTCTTGTTTGAGTGAGTCAGGTGTGGGTCTTTTGTCATGCATTCCTTTCCAAAATAATTATACTGCATTTACCATGTTTTTAATGCAGCGTTCTTTAACCATCCCATTGTCCTGACTGTTTTCTGGTGTGGTTTTACTCTCCAGGTTCAGCCCTGGGGTGTGCCATGCGGGTGGGAGAGGGGGCGGTGCCCAACGAGCATGGCACTTGGCTGTACGGCCGTGGAGGCTGGTGTGATGGGCTACAGGTCAACCCCTGGAGGTTTGACATCACCACACAGGTATAGAACTATCACCAGACCGCGTCATGAGTAATTGCCCTTGCGGTTCGTCATCAGAAACCTGTTTAGCTAACGGTGGATACGATCGCATGCAACTTCAAATGCAGCTCATACAAGTTAACAAACACGTAATCGGATGGTTATCGTCTGCAACATCACAGATGTCATCAGAGGATTGATTAAATCACAAATAGAGCTAGTTAAAGCCGGACGAATAATGCACTTGTTGAACATAGCTATAGCCATCAGTCTTGCACGGTCATCACTCAGTTACTGTTAAGTTTGTCTGGGTCCTGACTAGTGGTCGACCGAATATGATTTTTCAACGCCGATACCGATTGGAGGACCAAAAAAAGCCAATGCCGATTAATCAGACGATTTTTATATATATATTTGTAATAATTACAACAATACTGAAGGAACAGTTTTATTTTACCTTAATATAATACATCAATAAAATCTATTTAGTCTCAAATAAATAATGAAACATGTTCAATTTGGTTTAAATAATGCAAAAACAAAGTGTTGGAGAAGAAAGTAAAAGTGCAATATGTGCCATGTAAAAAAGCTAACGTTTAAGTTCCTTGCTCAGAACATAAGAACATATGAAAGCTGGTGGTTCCTTTTAACACAAGTCTTCAATATTCCCAGGCAAGAAGTTTTAGGTTGTAGTTATTATAGGAAATAGATGACTACATCTCTCTATGCCATTTGTATTTCATTTACCTTTGACTATTGGATATTCTTATTCTTAGGCACTGTATTGCCAGCCTAATCTCGGGAGTTGATAGGCTTGAAGTCATAAACAGCGCAATGCTTGAAGCACAGCGAAGAGCTGCTGGAAAATGCAGGAAAGTTATGTTTGAATGAATGCTTACGAGCCAGCTGCTGCCTACCACCACTCAGTCAGACTGCTCTATCAAATCATAGACTTAATTATAATATAATAACACACAGAAATACGTACCTTAGGTCATTAATATGGTCAAATCCGGAAACTATCATTTCGAAAACAAAATGTTTATTCTTTCAGTGAAATACGGAACCGTTCCGTATTTTATCGAATGGGTAGCATCCATAAGTCTAAATATTGCTGTTACATTGCACAACCTTCAATGTTATGTCATAATTATGTACAATTCTGGCAAATTAATTATGGTCTTTGTTAGGAAGAAATGGTCTTCACACAGTTCGCAATGAGCCAGGCTGCCCAAACTGCTGCATATACCCTGACTCTGCTTGCACAGAACGCAAGAGAAGTGACACAATTTCTCTAGATAAAATAAATTCATGTTAGCAGGCAATATTAATTAAATATGCAGGTTTAAAAATATATACTTGTGTATTGATTTCAAGAAAGGCGTTGATGTTTATGGTTAGGTACACATTCGTGCAACGACAGTGCTTTTTTCGAGAATGCGCTTGTTAAATCATCACCCGTTTGGCGAAGTAGGCTGTGATTCGATGATAAATTTACAGCCTCCGCATTGATTATATGCAACGCAGGACAAGCTAGATAAACTAGTAATATCATCAACCATGTGTAGTTAACTAGTGATTATGTAAAGATAGGTTTAATGCTAGCTAGCAACTTACCTTGGCTCCTTGCTGCAGTCACGTAACAGGTAGTCAGCCTGCCACGCTGTCTCCTCGTGGAGTGCAATGTAATCGGCCATTGTAATTACCAATTGTTATGAACTTGAAATCGGCCCTAATTAATCGGCCATTAATAATCGGTTGACTTCTAGTCCTGATTTTAGCGTTGGCTATCCTGCTACAGAGCTTTTTGGTGTGGGGATGCGTGTGCATCCCTCGAAGGCTTGTAAACGAAAAATGGCTTTATACGTCCTCATTAGATCTATCTAATTTAATCATTCTATTTCTATGGTTCTTTCATCCTCACCTCATACTGGAATGATATTGAACTATGAAATGATGATGTAACAATGTACAATGTTGCCACCTTCAAATTCATACTACAGAGGCATTCCTTCACCACGTAAACAAGACCATAACACATAGTCTTTGTAAATTTGCAAGCCTTTTTTTGGTGTTTTAGCTGCTATTTCTGACATTGAAAGAGATTCAAGACAACAGTTTTGCTCATCTTCTATCACATAAACTGCAGGGTTTTTGACGGAAAGGTTAAGCATTCAAATTATATATATTTTTGCTTACAGTAGGCATTTGTGTCCATTAGTTTGCAGTGAAGCACCCTTCATGAAACTAGCCTATTAGATGAGTACAGCACTTGGTCACTCATGAGTCCTTGGAAAGGCACACATGACCCTCTCTTTCCAAAGCTTCAGTTACATTTTATTCATTTGATACACACACATCATGTTCACCACTTCATTTAATTACCACAGGCTTCATTTGTAATCCATAGATATTACAGTATTGGGGCTGTTTGATTTACTATAGTGTTTCTCCTGAGGCCTTGAATTGTTATTTATTTGTCTTTCTCAGCTGGACATGAGTGGGATTGAAGCCAATACTCTGCTCTACTTTGGCCTTTACAGTGGACAGGACCCCAATCCGTCTCACGACCCTGGCTACATTGTCATGTTCTCTTATCTGGTGTTCTACAAGTAGTCTCCCTGACAACCAGGTTGTCTTGAATGTGAACTGTAATGACTGTGATTAATGCGAATGAGAACCAATCATGCTAAAATATAAATTTTATCCAGTAATATTGTAGCCTCTTCTATGTTTGGGTGTGTCACCAACTTGCACTGTTTTCCCACTCAAGAGTTTTCACTCAAGTTCGATACAAAGAAGACGTCATCTTGAATAGCTCATTTTGCTCTTCAGAAAAGTTGAAGGAGTTATTGCTATCTTGCTACTTAACCTGGTCAAGTATGTGTAATTACACAAACTTAGCTTTTAGTGTCAAACTTAAACTTTCAGGTGACGACAAGACGCTTTTCCTGACGCAAGATCAACCACTCTCTGATCCTTCAATTATTCAAGTATCTCTTTTTGAACGGTTTACCTGCAAAGGTTAGAGGAGTGGGGGTTGGTTTGCCACCACAGACACGAATGCATTAAACAGTGTAATATTTCTTAAAATGTGAAAATATATCTGGATGTTCAAATTAACAACATTCTCTTGGTTCATTTAATTAACTTTAATGAAGGTGTGCAGTATTATAAACTAGTATCCAGCAGTCAGTTTTCATACAAATGAGTTACTTATAGAAAAGTTAATCAGGGATAAAGGTTAGTGTAAAGACCTTCTGCCACGTTTGTAACATTACTATTTAGTGTTCAACAGTGTTTCTGGAAACCAATACGGTTCGCACTGCCCTTATTGCTCCATCTTGAAGATGAATAAATGGAATGGTTCCCTCACTGTATACTTCTTCCAAAAGCCCTAAGACTCATTCACTTACAGTTAAGCTCCCTCATTTCTTGGAGGTATGTTAAACCAAGGACACACATTTATACAGAGTTATGTAAATAGCTTATTTCCCCTGAGGGGATTAATTCGATTTAATTCAAGTTAAATTGAAATGGTGTCATGTTACCACCACCAGTTCCAAGACGAGAGAATACAAATCCAAAATAATTGTGATTGAACATTTGGTCCTAAAATGACCTAGTCCTCTCTTTGACAAGTTTTCTATCCCCATGTCAAAGTATTGGTGAAGAGATAAGGCACTGATATTGAAATTGACCCACCTTTGACACAAATATATCATCTGTCTCATCAATACAATCAAGTAGATTTGTAAGCATTCAAAACAAGTCAACAAACGTGTTTGTTAGACCTTCACACAGGTTTTTTTGCAGCTCTTCTCCGACTCAAACTGGTTTTGGTTTCCCTGACAACCTCCAAACCAGAACTGGGCACAGGCGTTAGCCGTAGTGTCATAGTACCACTTCACAACATAATTCCTGCAAGGCCCGGGGTCCAGAATCTGTCCACAGCTCTCATCTGGGAAAAGGGAAGAGAAATGGAGGATATTGATTTTACTTGGGGAAATATCAGTAAGGTGCTACACAGTAGTTTGAGCTTTGGAAAAGCGCTATATCCAATAAATCAAATTACCTGGTATTAAAGCATCCTGGGGCAGAGGTGGAGAGGTTGGGGGGAGCCTGGGTAGCTTTACTACGGGAAGGGGCATCTGGGTGGGGGCCTGGGGGCCAGTCATGACCACACCGTGGGTGGGGTTCTTCACCTCTGACGGAAGAAGGAACTCTGGTAGGCGCTTGAAGGGTTCCCTGTCAAAGGATGGGACCCTGTAGGTCTCCGAGTTATCTCGGTCCCCGGTCTCGGGGCCCGTTGGGGTAAAGACTCTGTCTGACTCTCCTGGTGGACCTGGCTGTTTAAACCAGGGTAAAGAAATGGTTAAATGGATAGATGTACTCAGTACATCTGCTATAGTATGTGATTGCACCTGCATAGGCTTGAAGTTATTGTCTATAATATGTGATTGCAATCAAAATCTTGACACACAGGTCCATGTATGAACGCATGCAAATGAACATGTGCACGTACACACACTCAATTCATGGCTGATTTTAGCGGAAATACAATTTTGGGCCTAAGTTCAGACACTATCCTTATGTGGGGCATTTTTAGCAATCTTTTGGTTATGGTGAGTTCTCCTAATTTTCTTCACAATATTATATTTTACAATGACATGATATATTGTACTGCAAAGCTTAGTGAGCTCAGTAAAACTCAGTAAATGTGCAGCCCTATTCTGATCATGACAGAACCATTATGTAAAGTGGAAGTGTTGTCATTCTCACCACCATCTGTGTTTTCTTGAAGTCTCCATTGAAAGTGGGCGTGTCGGTATCAGTCCTCTCTGGGGTTTCCCTGACAATCCCAGCTTGTCCAGGGGTTCCGGGGGAGTATCTGGAGCTGGGGATGGAGCTGAACTGGGCCCCACCATCACTCTCACAGATCCGACTCAGCAGCTTGCTCTCAAGGGCTGGATGATCCAAGACAAGACAGTACCCTGATATTATTGGGACTAGGCAATGAGACACAGCTATGTAAAACGTACAGATATTTAGGACTGTCTTTTCTTTGGCTAGTTTTAACAGCACAGGTGTTTCTCTGGCTTTAGAAGTATTTAGTTCTACATTAACTCTTCAGATATAACTGGCTTTACAAGATCTTCCTTTACAAGGAACATAAACTTCAGTAAGGATGGATATCAGTGAAAGGTACTTCCTGCTTACCAGGAAGTGTCCTGAAGTCATCAATCAGATACACGTGTTCCCTGTCTGGGTCAGAGGCCATGAGGTGGAGCTCTTTCTTAAACTCCTCGTACAGCGGATCACTCTCGTTCACCACCCCGATGACAAACATCTCAATGTTACTGCCATTGGCCTCTTTCACCGCCTCCTCCAGCCTCACAGTGTCCCTCTCGTCCGCCTGTCCATCTGTGATCACTATGGCCACTTTCCTCACCCCGGGCCTGGCCGCCCGGAACACCTGGTTGGCCTGATGGATGGCGCTGCCCGTAAAGGTGCCTTCGCCCAGGTAGGTCATAGTGCGGACCGCCGCCTTCACCTGGTGGTGATAAATATTTATAAAATCTCTGATGTAGCCTGGTCCCAGATCTGTTTGTGAGGTCTTATGTGACAATGACCATAAGAGTTGGCAAGACAGCACAAACAGATCTGGGACCAGGCTACTGTATTAGAGAGTAAAACTTTTCATTTTGGACACTTGAGAGAAAATCACCTTGCATTGAACAGTTACAGTGCCTTGCGAAAGTATTCGGCCCCCTTGAACTTTGCAACCTTTTGCCACATTTCAGGCTTCAAACATAAAGATATAAAACTGTATTTTTTTGTGAAGAATCAACAACAAGTGGGACACAATCATGAAGTGGAACGACATTTATTGGATATTTCAAACTTTTTTAACAAATCAAAAACTGAAAAATTGGGCGTGCAAAATTATTCAGCCCCTTTACTTTCAGTGCAGCAAACTCTCTCCAGAAGTTCAGTGAGGATCTCTGAATGATCCAATGTTGACCTAAATGACTAATGATGATAAATACAATCCACCTGTGTGTAATCAAGTCTCCGTATAAATGCACCTGCACTGTGATAGTCTCAGAGGTCCGTTAAAAGTGCAGAGAGCATCATGAAGAACAAGGAACACACCAGGCAGGTCCGAGATACTGTTGTGAAGAAGTTTAAAGCCGGATTTGGATACAAAAAGATTTCCCAAGCTTTAAACATCCCAAGGAGCACTGTGCAAGCGATAATATTGAAATGGAAGGAGTATCAGACCACTGCAAATCTACCAAGACCTGGCCATCCCTCTAAACTTCCAGCTCATACAAGGAGAAGACTGATCAGAGATGCAGCCAAGAGGCCCATGATCACTCTGGATGAACTGCAGAGATCTACAGCTGAGGTGGGAGACTCTGTCCATAGGACAACAATCAGTCGTATATTGCACAAATCTGGCCTTTATGGAAGAGTGGCAAGAAGAAAGCCATTTCTTAAAGATATCCATAAAAAGTGTCGTTTAAAGTTTGCCACAAGCCACCTGGGAGACACACCAAACATGTGGAAGAAGGTGCTCTGGTCAGATGAAACCAAAATTGAACTTTTTTGGCAACAATGCAAAACGTTATGTTTGGCGTAAAAGCAACACAGCTCATCACCCTGAACACACCATCCCCACTGTCAAACATGGTGGTGGCAGCATCATGGTTTGGGCCTGCTTTTCTTCAGCAGGGACAGGGAAGATGGTTAAAATTGATGGGAAGATGGATGGAGCCAAATACAGGACCATTCTGGAAGAAAACCTGATGGAGTCTGCAAAAGACCTGAGACTGGGACGGGTATTTGTCTTCCAACAAGACAATGATCCAAAACATAAAGCAAAATCTACAATGGAATGGTTCAAAAATAAACATATCCAGGTGTTAGAATGGCCAAGTCAAAGTCCAGACCTGAATCCAATCGAGAATCTGTGGAAAGAACTGAAAACTGCTGTTCACAAATGCTCTCCATCCAACCTCACTGAGCTCGAGCTGTTTTGCAAGGAGGAATGGGAAAAAATTTCAGTCTCTCGATGTGCAAAACTGATAGAGACATACCCCAAGCGACTTACAGCTGTAATCGCAGCAAAAGGTGGCGCTACAAAGTACTAACTTAAGGGGGCTGAATAATTTTGCACGCCCAATTCTTCAGTTTTTGATTTGTTAAAAAAGTTTGAAATATCCAATAAATGTCGTTCCACTTCATGATTGTGTCCCACTTGTTGTTGATTCTTCACAAAAAATACAGTTTTATATCTTTATGTTTGAAGCCTGAAATGTGGCAAAAGGACGCAAAGTTCAAGGGGGCCGAATACTTTCGCAAGGCACTGTATGTCATATGAATTGAATGTTATCATTACAGAGGCCTCAAAGTTTTGAGAAATGTAAAACTGAGAGTCTTGACCTGGTCCCGGCTGGCCTGCTGGTGCAGACTGACCACCACCATGTTGATGTGGCTGTAGAGGACCACCCCGACGTGAGTGGTCTCCCGGCTCACGGAGGCGCGGTCGACCAGAGCGTTCACAAAGTCCTTGACCACGTTGAAGTTGTCGGGGCCAACGCTCTCTGAGCTGTCAATCACAAAGACCATCTCCAGTGGGCTCTCACGGCACTTCACCCCACAACCTGGGGAAAGAGAAAAAATAATTGAAAGTCTGCAAACAGCCATTACAGGTATGGTATTGTACCTGATGTGTGAATTACCACAGTACCACACTAACCACATATAGATCTGACCAGTTTGATGACCTCCTCTCTCTGTAAAAGATGGTAAAACACTTTAGTGCCTAGTCATTGTAATACTACAGTACGGAGGTTACAGTGTACAAAACAGACTATACTTACTGTTAGGCCAGGTTCCCCTTTTTCTCCCAGTCTGCCCTGTAAATTCAGGAGGTCACTCAATAACAAATATATACATCTGATAATGTCCATGCTTTTTCCAGATTTATAGTAAGACTAGTACCAAAGGTCCAGCAGCTCCTCTCTCTCCAGTCTCTCCCCTGTCCCCCTTTCTGCCTCGTTCACCCACGAACCCCCTGTCTCCCTGTAGGAACGGCAAAACTGCAGAACTTTTCTAGAACTTGGAAAGCATTAAAACTTTGTCAAGTTCAAGACCATTTATGAGACTTGATTTGGTTCTGGGTCCCGAGATTATAGATTGGATAACATTATGTATTTATTAAGCTACATTTTATGTTGTTTGTGTGGAGGTTCTTACCTTATCCCCTTGAATACCCTGTCCTGGGGGCCCCCTGGGGCCCGTGATCCCCTGGAATCCTGACTCCCCCTATCAGACAAAATCAATTCAGCAATTTGACCTGTGGAAACACAGCACTAGTATACTGTATGCCTGGCTGTACAATGACCTCACATGGCATACTAAATGGTCCTTTAACTGTACCTTTGGTCCTTGAATGCCCTCTCCAGGCACTCCCTGTGGACCCGGTGCTCCAATCTGACCTGCTGACCCCTGCAGAGAGAATCATGTCATCTTGATGCTCCGCCAGTCATACGGTTCCTATCAATCTTTCTCAATCCTGTGTACTCCAATCACGATGGCTCATTTCTCCTCCTACACATTGATAAAATGATTATTATTGGTCTGAATAGGATTCATGACCTTGGGACCCATTAGTCCGACTCCAGGTGCTCCAGCTGGTCCTGTGGGGCCTGGAGTTCCCCGGTCTCCCTGAACAGAAAGATCCTCACGTTAAATACTTATATATAGATCACAAAAACAAACACATTAAGTTGCCCCTATAATTGGGTTAAGGTTATTTTGTGTCCTAAATAGAGTTTATGCAATCATTATACCGGAAAACTCACCTTAGGACCAGGTAAACCTTTTCCTTCTGGTCCAGTCTCACCTGTCAGTCCTGGTATTCCAGGGGGCCCCTAATAAACATGACAGAACATCCATTCATACAGTATTCAAACTGAATAGTCAGCATAGATCAATGAATATGATCATAATACTAGAGAAAATGGGGATAGTTACTGGAGTTCCAGGGAGGCCTTCCCCTTCAAGCCCAGGTGGACCAATGGGCCCTGGTAGCCCTCTCTCACCCTAAAATGTGAGAGTGGTTTCACACCAACGGTCTTATGTGGTTCATTGGACATCTGAGAAATACTTGCACCTCTCAAATCAAACTGTAAGAAGCTGAATCAAATGACCTTCGGTCCAGTGATTCCTATTCCTGGTTCACCAACATGTCCGGGTGGGCCGACCGCACCAGGGTCCCCCTGGAAACAAAACAACCCAACATAAAATAGAACACTGACATCATCCTTAAGATATGGTAACACTTTAATATCCTAATAAAGTGGTAACCAACAGTGTTGTCAATGTTCCTTCTCACCAGAACATACCTTGATACCGGGTAATCCCCGCCCAGGTGGTCCATTTGTACCTGCTCGTCCAGCACTTCCGGGTTCACCCTGAAACAGGAAACATTTTATAATAGCAGAACCAACCATGCTTTGGGTCAGTAGTGTTGAGCATGACTGTTGTGCATGTGCTTACCTTGGCCCCCATTGGCCCCACAGGCCCTACTGCCCCTAGCTGGCCCCTGGAGCCCCGCTCCCCTCGGTCCCCCTGAGAGAATAGTCACAGATTGATTTCAAACACTCTTCCATACATCCTTTGAAATAGTGAAAATGCTTTAAGACTGCTGATTTGTACCTTTTCTCCAGGGACACCTTTTCCGGGTGCCCCATCAGGTCCCCTGGGCCCCTGTAATCCAATGTCACCCTGATACCATGTGAAATAAATACACAATACTGTAAACAATAAACACTGAGTTGACAGACTGGCATTAATGTACTGTCCTAGTGATAATGACATTGCATCACAGCACACTGTGCCCACCTTCTGTCCTATGTCTCCATCCTCTCCAGAGAGGCCCGGAATACCAGGCAACCCCTCCGATCCTGGGTCTCCCTAGAGGAGCATTTACAAATCTCTATTAACACAGTTTTACTTGATCTGGTTTAAATACTGTCTTACTGAACCATCAGACTTACTTTAGGTCCTGGCTCCCCGACTCCTCTCTCCCCTGGGATTCCAGGCTCACCTGAGAAGCCTTGGCTTCCCTGCAGAACAAACAGTATATGTGGCATCATATTTACTAAATGAATATACTGTACGTTTGCGTCTTGCGTTCAGATCCAAGACTTTAGTTTTTGCCTGACATTAGACTCCCTTTGATCATGTGACATTCAACCTTACCTTTTGGCCCATAAGTCCCACACCTGGATTCCCTCTGGGGCCTGGAGGGCCAACTGGCCCTTGGCTCCCCTGGAAAGAAGGGGACATTAGAAGAAAAGGAATATGAGTATAAATATGTGTGAGTATACAGTATGTTTGAGAATAGACACATTTACATTATACAAAAGGATCTGACTGCAGTTTAATCAGAATGTACCTTTTCTCCTTGAATTCCTGCCCCTGGCATTCCCACCGGTCCTTGTGATCCAAGCTGTCCAGGATTTCCCTGAGAAAAACACAAGACCTTTCGTCAAATGTCATTTCACTGAAGGAATATGGGATCATTCTCAATGGATCATTGATCATTTATCCTCATACGGAACAACATAAGACCTCAACATAGTAATGTCCAATAGTCTTAAACTTGCTTTACCTTATCACCTTTGACCCCAACACCAGTGAGACCACGCTCACCTCTGGGGCCCTCGTAGCCTCGATCCCCCTGAAAAATAGATACTTGAGTCCACATTGATATTTCTTAAAATGACATATTAATGGCCCATTGTACTTACACCAGACTTCATTCAGACTTAAGGATGTGCACAGTTATACCTAACGGTATACATGAAACAGGATAATGCTCGGACACTCAAATATTTGCCCACCTTTGGGCCAGGGAGCCCCTCCCCAACAGCTCCCTGGTTACCCTGTGCTCCAGCAAGTCCTGGGGGTCCCTGAAATAAACAAACAGTCTCATCATTTTTGACCCTCAAACAGTTTTCAAATTTTCTGTCCAGTAAATGGCAACATTTATTTTTATTTTTAGATTACCATTGTCCAATCTGCTCACATGAATCAGAGGTAGAAGGATAGGGTCATGTATAACGTTCCCATAGCGATCACTGTTTAGGTATCCAAAGCTGGCATCTACAGTAATACTTACTGGCTGTCCTGGCTCTCCAATTCCAATGGGACCAAGGGTTCCTGGTCTTCCCTGAATTCCTTTGGCCCCCTGAGAACAATGACACATTTCAGCATTTATGTTATTTACATAAACTGTAAATGTATAGCATAATCTCTGTTATGGTTATTATTAGGTTACCTTTGGACCTGGGAACCCAATGCCAATGTCACCTGCTGGTCCAGATGCACCAGTGGGTCCTTGGTCCCCCTGTGTTAGAGGTGTACAATCACAGTGTGAATTTGTCAAAACGCCTACTACTTGAAACCCACACCACCAACAAGTTAGTCATAAAACACTTCTATTCCCAGTTCATACTGTAAGAGAAAACCCTTCCCCAGTGCTTCTCCACAGAGGAACTCTATCCATTCCAACAGAAGTCTACGAGGATGGGAAAAAAAGACAAAGGTTCTTCATGGGATTTCAATAACGCATCTGTCACTTGTTCCTGCTATACTTTGTTCTTGATTACATCAGAACTTTAATTTAAAAAATCTAAATAGCTAAATGGCTATAAATTACTTGATTCCAAGGCCTTCCTTGTTTGAGAGGTCTGGTCAATGTGTGAGAGAAAGTGAAGGATCAGTATTTAAATAGACATGGACAGAAAGATCAACTCAGCTCTCATGGCTTCTCTGGCCAAGCAACACACTTTGACAATAGAGATGCTGTGTGAAAATGTGTTTGCATGTAAGTAGCACCCATGAATGTAATTGGCTGATTTCCTAGCACCCCATGAATGTCATTGGCTGAGAATCAGCGTGCCTACTTTAGGTCCTGTTTGGCCCTCCGGACCCTGGTCCCCGGGTGGTCCGTTAACACCCTGTGGAAGAAACCAAAAAAATTCTAAAAATTACCTTAATGAATAAAAGCACAATGAAGTTGATTCATATAATGCACTGGTTCCATTGCAGTATCCTAACAGGTCCATGTGAAATGGTTTTGAAATGGCGTGTACAACAGCCTTTTTTCTCACTGTACAGTATGTAGCTATTGTTTGTATAGAATTGATAGCCCAGAAAATCTAACTCATCCCTGATATCTGCCAAATATATATTGTGACGAGTATTTTACATTGTACCAGTTAGTAGTCAATTCTTACAGTTGAACTAATGCAATACAAATGCACAGAACTATACAGATCAGAGCAGTAGTTTTGTTCCATTCTCAGGGCCTGGTGTCAAAACAACACAATTACTGATACCATGCCAGACGAGGGGCTGATAGTGAGGAGGAACAGTGCCACTGTACTGGCAACCCTGTCCTAGCAGCTAATCCTACGACACAAAGTCTGCTCCTGGAAAAGAATAATATCCTGCAAGCCTGGATTCACTGCTTTAGATACTCACATTAGCATCAGGATTAGGCGTAATCCAAAATTCACATTCCATAAGTGCATGGGTGGGAAAACGACAAAACTCAACTTCCATTATCTATGTTTGAGAATGAAAGGGAATAAGGGATGTCTCTGACTGACTTATATGCAGTCTGTTCTCAATGTCTGTACTCGGGACTCAGGTATTTTCACCCTGTCATCAAACAACATCTTAGTGAAAAAAAGTACTCAGCCCTTGTTCTAAAGTGTATCATTCATTGAGAATCAATTAACCTATTTCAGATGAACATACTGTATCATATGCAATCATGATTAAAACAAGGTCCTAAAAGGGTAGCGAAAAAAGGTACCTGTTCATATATCGAAGGAGTAAAAACAACAATGATGCATTGTACCTGGTCTCCTCTGGGTCCCCGTGGGCCAGGAGGTCCTCCAGGGCCCTGTAATATGACATCATGCTTCAGTTGGCACACATACTGTAGAATAGATCACAATGTTGATTGAGCCAAAATGGCACATTAATCATTGTACTTACTTCATCTCCTTTTTCCCCAGGGGTGCCACAGTCTCCTATCTCCCCCTGAAATACAGCACAAGTTCAACCAATCATTGGCAAAACACTTTTAAGCAAGACAGTTGTATTCTGAAATGTCTTGAAAGCAAATGTCCCACCTTGTCACCTTTATAACCAGGACTGCCCTGTGAAGTAAGAACAACCGTGTTCAACACCCAGTGCTGAAGGTATCTCAGTCAACTATGGGAATATGGCGGTTAGATGGAAGTTAATTAGAATAGAATGCCTATAGAATTACAGAATAAAGAAATATAAATATACCTCAAGACCGTCACTTCCTGGTCGGCCACTGACTCCAGGTTCTCCCTTGTAGAATTGAGACAGTGTTATAAATGTGAGATCAGGATTGTATGTAGATCACTGAGGTCATTAAAATAGTGAAAATCTCTATCGTTTTACGACTTACCCTTGATCCTTTTGGACCAGATGGTCCTTCATATCCTGGATCTCCTTTTTTACCCTTGACGAAACACAATACGTTAGTATATGGAGTCACTGTTGAATGAGAGTATTTGGTATTTCTTATAATGCTTTTATTTTGTTTTGTGTGATGTGTCAGTCATACTGGGTTACTGCATAATCCTCACTGTAGACCTAACATGTTCTGTTGAAAAACGTCTAGTGTACTCACTGGGTTTCCAGGGGGGCCTCTCTCCCCTCTTTCACACAAACACACTTTAGCCTGTGGACACTGATACAATGAAAAAAATACAAAATCAATCGTATCACTCCACCTGCTACTTCCAGTGCCAATGTAGTGTTTATTGTTTTTAAGTACTTACCACCTCAAGCGCTATTGCACCCTGGATGGAAACAAATACAAGATTGTGTGAGATTTTTACCTAGAAACAATTCGAACAGTACCAATATTGACTGAACATTGTATTGTACCTGAGCAAGCCTTGCTGTACATGAACAATGGTACAGATGGTCAAGACATTGTTCTAAGGTAGGATAAAACAACAGAGGGGACAGGCGATAGAAGGCTAGGTCACTTCCTGTCAGTTTTGCTTAATAAAGCTGTTATCTTTTAAACCTCTGCTAATGATGAATATGAATTAGAAAAACAATGATGGATTTTTGGAAAATGTATAATTCATGCTATTGTCTGTCCATAGACAGGTCTTGACCTCATTTAGACTAGACAAATCTCTGTGCTTATGGAAAATGCATATTAGGGGAAGAATTCCCCACACAGAAACAATTCTGCCGTTGAGGTTTGAGCCCCCGCTTAGGACACAGACATGATAACAAGACAAGTTTATCTGAGGAGCTCAGAACTGTTGGACAGGGATGTTGTGTGCCAACTAGCTTAGTTTCCCTCACAAACCTCTGGAAAAAGCTGTGAAGTTCTCATACTCATATAGAAAAGACAGTGTGGAGGTACTATCATACCCATTTCACACTACAAACTAATGATTCCAAACCATACCGTGCTGGCGTGGTTCAGCATACCAATCATCTTCAACTTGAGTGTAAGGTAACTTTGATGACAGAACACTCACCAACTCTTTCAGTAACTTCTCCTCTAGCTGGGGGTCAGTGAGACTGTGGACGAACTGCTGGGCCGGTGTGCTGGCGATAGCCCGAAGTTTGGCACTTTTCTGGCTCTGGCGGGCCAGGTCCGACAACCCTACAGCAAAGAGCTTCACGCCACTAGCCTTAGCATCTGCCGCTGCTCCGATCACATCAGGGTTCCTCGGATGATCGGCACCGTCAGTCATGAGCACCTCCACCCTGACACTGTCCTCCTTGGTCTCCTGGGTGAAGAGCTGCGTGGCGTTGGTGATGGCGTAGGTGGAGTAGGTGCCATGGCCTATGTAGGCCATGGAGCTGACTCTGCTGTGGAACACATCCAGGTCCTGCCAGGCAGTGAAGCTGTGCTCTATAGACACGGAGCTACTGTACTGCAGAGCAGCCATCCGCAGTTTCAGAGTCCATCCAGACACCTGGAGCATGGTGAGACGAGTGCTGAAATGCAGAACAAAGGACTTCTGCTTCTCGAACAGGAAGGTCTTGGCACTCTCCGAACTGTCCAGAATGAAGGCCACCTCCATGGAACATGTTGTCATGTCTGGGAGAGGGATACATACATGTGTTTCACATGGAGATCGATTGGATAAACTTCAGGCCAATGTCAAACGCAAATGAGCATCTATACTGAACAAAAATATAAACGCAACATGCAACAATTTCAAATATTTTTGCTGAGTTACAGTTCATAAGGAAATCAGTCAAAATAAATAAATTAGGCCCTAATCTATGGATTTCACACAGTGATGTAAAGTACTTAAGTAAAAATACTTTAAAGTACTACTTAAGTAGTTTTTTGGGGTATCTGTACTTTACTATTTATATTTTTGACTACTTTTACTTAACTACATTCCTAAAGAAAATAATGTACTTTTTGCTCCATACATTTTCTCTGACACCCATAAGTATTACATTTTGAATGCTTAGCAGGACGGGTGAAATTGTCCAATTCACGCACTTATCAATTCACGCACAATCCCTTCTGCCTCTGATCTGGCGGACTCACTAAATACAAATGCATCTTTTGTAAATAATGTCTGAGTCTTGGAGTGTGCCCCTGGCTATCAATACATTTTTAAAACAAGAAAAAGGTGCTGCCTGCTTTGCGTAATAGAAGGAATTTGAAAGGATTTATACTTTTACTTTTGATACTTAAGAATATTTAGAACCAAATACTTTTAGACTTTTACTCAAGTAGTATTTTACTGGGTGACTTTTACTTCTACTTGAGTAACTTTCTATCCTTTAGTATAGTAACTTTTATGGAAGGTATCTATACTTTTACAAGTATGACAATTGGGTACTTTTTCACCACTGATTTCACATGACTGGGCAGGGGCGCAGTCATGGGTGGGCCTGGGGGGGGGCGTAGGCCCACCCAATTGGGAGCCAGGCCCAGCCAATTAGAATTAGTGTTTCCGTACAAAAGGCTTTATTGCAGCACAAGGTGCTCCTGTGTAATAATCATGCTGTTTAATCAGCTTCTTGATATGCCACACCTGTCAGGTGGAGGGATTTTCTTGGCAAAGGAGAAATTCTCACTAAAAGGGATGTAAACACATTTTTGCACAAGATTTGAAAGAAATAAGCCTTTTGTGCATATGGAACATGTCTGGGATATTTTATTTCACCTCGTGAAACGACCAGCCGCCTCCAACATAGTTTTAGAAATTTGGCAGTACATTCATTTTTTTGGCAGCCTCACAACCGCAGACAACGTGTATGGCGTTGTGTGGGCGAGCTGTTTGCTGATGTCAACATTGTAAACAGAGTGCCCCATGGGTGGTGAGGGGGTTATGGTATGGGCAGGCATAAGCTACGGACAATGAACACAAATTATTTTATTGATGGCAATTTGAATGCACAGAGACACCGTGACGAGATCCTGAGGACCATTGTCGTGCAATTTATCCGCCGTCATCACCTCATATTTCAGCATGATAATGCATGGCCCTATGTTGCAAGGATCTGTACACAATTCCTGGAAGGTGAAAATGTCCCAGTTCTTCCATGGCCTGCATACTCACCAGACATGTCACCCATTGAGCAAGTTTGGGATGCTCTGGATTGACGTGTACAATAGTGTGTTCCAGTTCCCGCCAATATCCAACAATTTCGCACAGACATTGAAGAGACAACATTCCACAGGCCACAATCAACATCCTGATCAGCTCTATGTGAAGGAAATGTTTCGAGCTGCATGAGGCAAATGGTGGTCACACCAGATACTGACTGGTTTTCCGATCCACGCCCCTACTTTAAAAAAAAAAAAAAATGTAGGTATATGTGACCAACAGATGCATATCTGTCAGTCATGTGCAATCCGTAGGTTAGGGCCTAATAATGTTTTTTCAATTGACTGATTTCCTTATCTTTGAAATTGTTGCATTTATATTTTTGTTTAGTGCATTCGGAAAGAATTCAGACCCCTTGAACTTTTTTTGCCTTTTGTTATGTCACAGCCTTAAATATAAAATGGATTTTAAAAATATATGTTTTCATCAATCTACACACAATACACCATAATGACAAAGCAAAAACAGAAAAAACGTATTTGCATAAGTATTCAGGCCCTTTGCTATGAGAATCGAAATTGAGCTCAGGTGCATCCTGTTACCATTGATCATCCTTGAGATGTTTCTTCAAGTTGATTGGAGTCCACCTGTAGTAAATTCAAATGATTGGACATGATTTGGATAGGCACACACCTGTCTATTTAAGGTCCCACAGTTGACAGTGCATGTCAGAGCAAAAACCAAGCTATGAGGTCGAAGGAATTGTCCATAGCGCTCCGAGACAGGATTGTGTCGAGGCACAGATCTGGGGAAGGGTACCTAAACATTTCTGCAGTGTTGAAGGTCCCCAAGAACACAGTGGCCACCATGACTCTTAAATGGAAGAAGTTTGGAACCACCAAGACTCTTCCTAGAGTTGGCGCCCAGTCAAACTGAGCAATCGGGGGAGAAGGGCCTTGGTCAGGGAGGTGACCAAGAACTCGATGGTCACTCTGACAGAGCTCCAGAGTTCCTCTGTGGAGATGGGAGAACCTTCCAGAAGGACAACCATCTCTGCAGCATTCCACCAATCAGGCCTTTATGGTAGAGTGGCCAGATGGAAGCCACTCGTCAGTAAAAGGCACATGACATGCCACTTGGAGTTTGTCAAAAGGCACCTAAAGACTCTCAGACCATGAGAAGCAAGATTATCTGGTCTAATGAAACCAAGATTGAACCTTTTGGCCTGAATGCTAAGTGTCACGACTGGAGGAAACCTGGCACCATCCCTACAGTGAAGCATGGTGGTGGTAGCATCATGCTGTGGGGATGTTTTTCAGCGGCAGGGACTGAAAGACTACTCCGGATCGAGGGAAAGATGAACACCTGCTCCAGAAAGCTCAGGACCTGACTGGGGCAAAGGTTCACCTTCCAACAGGACAACGACCATAAGCACACAGCCAAAACAATGCAGGAGTGGCTTCGGGACAAGTCTCTGAAAGTCCTTGAGTGGCCCTGCCAGAGCCCGGACTTGAACCCGATCGAACATCTCTGGACAAACCTGAAAATAGCTGTGCAGCAATGCTCCACAACCAACCTGACAGAGCTTAAGAGGATCTGCAGAGAAGAATGGGAGAAACTCCCGAAATACAGGTGTGCCAAGCTTGTAGCATCAGACCCAAGAAGACTCAAGGCTGTAATCGTTGCCAAAGGTGCTTCAACATAGTACTGAGTAAAGGGTTTGAATAATTATGTAAATGTAATATTTCCGTTTTTTTTTTTTTTTTAATACATTTGCAAAAAAATCTAAAAACCTGTTTTTGCTTTGTCATTATGGGGTATTGTGTGTAGATTGATTAGGGGAAAAAACAACATTTGGAAAAAGTTAAGGGGTCTGAAAACTTTCCGCATGCACTGTACATCTTCTTAGAATAAATCACGGTTACAATGACTTAGACATCAATAAATTAAAATGTTCTTGTTGGCTGAGAAAGTTATTTGACTTCTCCAGCAGATTGTGAACCCTTTTTACAAAAGACAGAAACACCTTAAAGAGCAACTGAACTTAATAAGCAACTTTTCCTTTTGAAAACGGCCTGTGTGGCATCGATATGAGAAACATGTATTCAAGTGTAAATAGGATAATTTTCGACATTGTCAGTCCAAAACTAAGATTTGCGAGATAATTAGGAAAAACACGGTATGTCACGGAACGAAGGTTAACTGTTATTTTCAGTCGCATATCCTAATGAGAATTGAAACCGAAGCTAAATCAGGAAGTTCAGCCCCCCTTTAACATGCACGGGGTATTTTAGATGTAATGTAGCCATATAGATAAACAGTAATAATGGATAAGCCACCGTGACTGACCATCCTCACTAACATGTGGACTTAATTTACCATTTCCTCCATCTCTGAGGACACTGTATTTTCCTTTTCTTCTTCTCTGACCTATAGCCTCGTGAAGAAGTGCCAACAGTAGAAGGAACAGAGCCACTCCTTTCCCCATGTTGTTCTTTCTCAACATTCACACCCTATGCATAAAGGAAAAAAACATGTCGTATTCAAGTGTGACATCATTCTATATGGCAGGTGTGGATGCGATCTCGTCAATCACGATCATTGTTGATTCACACCCCAATTGTTGGTGCACAGAATCAATGTACAGTACATGGGCCATCTGCAGAGTCACTGTATCAACTATGGGCTGAAGCTGTACTTTATGATTTCCTGTAATGTTGTCAAATATTTATACAGGGCACTAAAAAAACGAAATATTCAACTAAAACAACATGCCACATAATTTATGCTAATTTGTTGTGCCTAGAAAACAAAGTCAGTGTAATCTATTTTTCATCTTTTACATTCCACAAGACAAAATAATTGGCCAACTACCCAAAAAGTTGTCATTTGATTTGAAAATGTGGATTTTTATCATCTTACCTTAGTTATCATTTAAATACAGCCGCCGGTTTAGGTATAATCATCTGGAGTGGTTTAGGAAGCAGCATCTCGTCCTGATCACCAGTTAGGACTAGTGCACGACGTGAAGTGCGATGTCGCATAGGGATGGACAGCGCTCGGTTCCTCTGCAAGAATGTGTAGATTATTGGGCGCTACATGTCACTGTATTCTCTTCATGTATCTTTATGAAATTTCAGTTTTACAAACTCACAGATACTGAATAAATTGTAGTCACCCATAGGACATGTATGTGACCAATACAATTTGATTTAGTAGCGCGCGTAATATTGTAGCTCTGGGCAGTACACATGACTGTCATGCATTCCTTATAACGTATTATGCTTCATTAAGCATTATAGAGGTGTAAAAAGCTGAGGATAAAAAGTTAAAACACGTTGTGGTTTCTTTAAAAATGTCTCTTTCTCCACAGTCTACGTTTGAATCCCGTTATTTGCTATTTAGAACTGTTTGTAACCTTTCTGCATGGTGATTATATGGATGTTGTACATAAAAGTCCCAACTGATACATGTTATGACGATTTTCCTCTTCTCCACTTACACGCTAACTTGAAAAACAGGCATTATGTTTTTTTTCAATAGATAGAGCCAGAACACAAGCTCCCCCGCATGTTCAAGAATAATTTAACGCCCACGTGGAATGATACTTAATTTGATTTACAGTAGGATAAGGCCAACCTGCCAGTACTATGGTAAACTTGGGCTAACGTATGTCCCAACTTGTGTTCTGCATGTTCGATAAAACAAACGTATAATTTAGTGAAAAATAAGAGGGGTCAATTTGTTTCTCTTTCTCCAACTTTTCCGCGGACCCCCGGGGGTCTGGGGACTCCAGTTTGAAAACCCTTGATCATCTAACAGATGTAAAAGCCTATTAAACATGCATATTTACTATTACAATATAATACAAATGTAGTCGTATCCCAATATCATACATCTTTGTTTGTAGCGCCACCTTTGGGAATTGACAGTGCCGTGTTCCCCAAAATTCTAACGGGTTTGTGCGTAACCGGACCAATCGAATAGCAATATGTTTTTTCCGGGGAAATATTTTGGTGTAACATGAAAACAAGCACGGCTTTGGTTTGTGGTCGTCTAGTTACCGCAGCCACAAAATCCTAAAGCTCGCCTATTTCTACAATGTATCTTCTTAAACTGTGATTTTAAACCTAACCACACTGCTACCTTTATGCCTAACCTTAAATTAAGACCAAAAAGCTAATGTTTGTTTTCATTACATTTTACGATATAGGCAACTTTGACTGTGTGGCTGTGGTAACTAGTGGGCACCCAGTTTTGTCCATGTTGACATGTCTAGCAATTTGTAAGTTTCTTTCAATAATTTGTTATCTTTATTATTAGAAACGCAATTTTCGAATGTTTATTTGCGGTTGATCTGTTGATACTGGTACTTCGGGAAGTTAATCTTGCGATGTCAAAACAATTGTAGCTAGCTAGCACTGCAGCTAGACAGAACGTTAGCTAACTACTGTAGCTCGCTAAGATAGCAGACTTTCACATTTTTTTGCTAACAAATCTGCTACAAGTATCCTATATTTTCCTTCCTATCCTACATTTTGTTTAATTAACTATTTCGCTAGATACAATGTTGCATTAACTCTTGCAATTTTAATGCAATTTATGCCTATCGTTATTTTACGCCTTGGGATTGCTCACTAAATCGTCTGTTAGCTGTGCCACTTGTCACATGTCACTAGCCAGCGGTTAGCGACCTAATGTGTTGCTCCCGTGCTGCACATAATGGTAGCTAACTACATTGTGACAACATTTGTACAATAACTTCAGCTAAGTTTATAGAAAGTAGGTTCAACATATTCGTTTATATAAAGTAGGCTAAACACATTAGGTTGCTCACTACTAGACTACTTGCTAGATGTCAGTTGGTAACTTTCAGCTGTACTGTAAATGCTGTTTTCCCCCAGTATACCTAGTTGTAAAAAGCAAGAAGCGCTTCCTTTGAACAATGAGTGGCTCAAAGCCAGACATTCTGTGGTCTCCCCACCACGCCGACCGCTATGTCATCTGTGACTCAGAGCTTGGACTGTACCGCATCGGACCTGTGGGGAGCGGCGAGACCAAAGCCGGAGCTCTCCCCCTCTCTGAGGAGACCGCTGCTACCCTATTAGCGATCAACTCTGACACCCCCTACATGAAATGTGTGGCCTGGTACCCAAAGCACGAGCCTGAATGTCTGCTAGCAGTTGGACAGGCTAACGGTAGGGTCGTCCTCACTAGCCTAGGCCAGAGCCACAACTCCAAGTGCAAGGAGCTAATGGGGAAAGAGTTTGTGCCCAAGCATGCACGTCAATGCAACACCCTAGCCTGGAACCCTTTAGACAGCAACTGGCTAGCCGCCGGGCTGGACAAGCACAGAGCAGACTTCTCAGTGCTCATATGGGACATTAGCAGTAAGTTCTCCCCAGAGGCTAGTGTAGCCACCGAAAAGATCCGTCTCTCGTCAGGAGACACAGACTCTGGCCTAGTGGTGACCAAACCCCTGTATGAGCTAGGCCAGAACGATGCTTGCCTGTCCCTCTGCTGGCTGCCCCGTGACCAGAAGCTGCTCTTGGCTGGCATGCACCGCAACCTGGCCATCTTCGACCTGCGCAACACCAGCCAGAAGACCTTCGTCAATACCAAGGCCATCCAGGGTGTGACAGTGGACCCCCACTTCCCAGACCGTGTGGCCTCCTTCTTTGAGGGCCAGGTGGCCATCTGGGACCTGCGCAAGTTTGAGAAGCCAGTGCTCACGCTTACCGAGCAGCCCAAGCCGCTCACCAAGGTAACTTACTGGTATGCTTTTTTTGGTCTGTTGTGAAATTCTGTTGTCCCCTGCCATCCAGTGTACAATCGACTTGCACATATCAGGAGTATAATTTTTGTGTGATAGCGTAATGCATAATTGTGCTGTAGCCTACATGTTTTGGATGTAAGGATGTACAACTCACTTTCCTTTCATTCCCAGGTGGCCTGGTGCCCCACGCGTATGGGCCTGTTGGCCACGCTAACACGCGACAGCAACATCATCCGCCTTTACGACATGCAGCACACGCCCACGCCCATCGGCGACGAGACAGAGCCCACAATCATTGAGCGCAGCGTGCAGCCCAGCAACAGCCTCATTGGCAGCTTCGCCTGGCACCCCACTTCCCAGAACCGCATGGTGGTGGTTTCGGCAGCCAATCGCACCATGACCGACTTCACTGTGTTCGAACGTATCTCTTTAGCCTGGAGCTCCACCACTTCGCTCATGTGGGCCTGCGGCAGACACCTCTATGAGTGTGCTGAGGAGGGGGGCGTGGGAGGGGAGGGTACTGTAGAGAAGGACATAGCCACTAAGATGAGGCAGAGGGCCCAGTCCAGGTACGGTCATGATACAGTCCAGGTGTGGAAGAACCATTTGCTGGCCGGAGGGGATGACCCCCAGCTCAAGTCCCTGTGGTACACTCTGTTCTATATCCTTTATTATAAACTGGGTGGTTTCAGCCCTGAATTCTGATTGGCTGAAGGTCCATTGTATATCAGACCGTATACCACGTGTATGACAACATTTTGTTTTACTGCTCTAATTACATTGGTAACCAGTTTATAATAGCAATAAGGCTCCTCTGGTGTTTGTGGTATATGGCCAATATACCACGGCTAAGGGCTGTGTCCAGGCGTTGCGTCGTGCGTAAGAACAACCGTTAGCCGTGGTATATTGTCCATATACCACACCTCCTCCGGCCTTATTGCTTAATTACACTCAATCTTAACTGGACCTCGAAGCCAGCTCCACTGTCTTTTTTCATTGTTCCCCGCTAATCAAGGACTGATTTAGACCTGGGACACCAGGTGGGTACAATTAATTATCAGGTAGAACAGAAAACCATCAGGCTCCGGACCTTGTAGGGTAAGAGTTGAATACCCCTGGTTTATTACATTACTGGTGCTTACTAATTTCTAAACATCTAGGTCTGCGTGATGATTCATGTGCTGTTTATTACATTTGTTGTTCTGTTTATTTTTAAGTAGACACTGTCCTTGTGTGAGAAACATGCCTGGCGTTCTGCTTGCACTGTAGTGCTTCTTTGAATTATCATTTGTCTTTGTTCTTACACCTGACATGCTGGATACAATGTACGTAGACTAAATTGCTATATTGTATGTCACTGTTTGCACTGTGGTTCTTATGATGTCTCAGCATTCCGTTTCCTATGTAAGTATCACTCATGAAGCAGTACACTGAAGACATGGAGCAGAAACAGCAGGGGAACAAACAGCCCATGGTCTATTCAGGCATCAAGAACATAGTCAAGTCCAGCTCAGGTAAGCAACCTAAAGATCTAGATCATCTTTAGGTTTATATCTAGGCTAAATATACAGGCTGAACCCTTGACAGTATTATGTAACACTCTACATAGGTACTGTACTGTAAGTTATACAACTCTTTTTCAGTGTTTTCCCTAGATTTTTCTTCAAATTGGAGCAAAAAAGCCCCTGAAGTAACATCTGTATATCTGTTTGTCTCTACTCCACCAGGCACTACAGAGAACCGACGGTGCTGGAGCGGCTCAGACCGCCAGACGGACGTCCCCAGGTTCCACAGCGAGGAGCGCAGCCTTGCCCTGCGTCTGTGCGGCTGGATCAACCGAGGCCCTGACATCAACGTGGAGCCCTTCCTGCGCTCCCTGGAGGGGGAGGGGGAGTGGGAGCGTGCGGCCGCCGTGGCCCTCTTCAACCTGGACATCCGTAGGGCCATCCAGATCCTCAACAAGGGAGCCTCCGCTGAGAGAGGTACTGGCGTGGAGTCATCTGGGACAGGGCTATGTAATGCATTTTTGAAGATTCTTTGTAAGGTTTCAAGAACTTGTTTGCAATATGCACTTTATGTACTGTACACAGCACAAAGTATGCTACTAATTACTGCCTGGTCACAGACTGACAGGGAGACTAATTAGATATGGCGTGTTAACAGTACATGCATTGGCCTCCTGTGCTCTTGCTGCCTGAGGTGTCACTTCCATCACATCACAGCAAAAGTACTGTAACATACTGCTATGATTTCACCACTGTAAACAAAAGCAGTATAAAGTCAAATTATACCCACCAATATTAGATTAGGATTTGGCTATAGTGTACAGTGGAAGCTCATAAACCAAGCTATCCAAGCGAAATAAACCAATCTTCCTCACCCTTCCTTCCTTGCAGGGGACCTGAACCTAAACGTGGTTGCTATGGCGTTGTCAGGTTACACGGACGAGAAGAGTTCCCTGTGGAGGGAGATGTGCAGCTCTCTAAGGCTGCAACTCAAGAACCCCTACCTGTGTGTCATGTTTGCCTTCCTCACCAGTGAGCCTGGCACATACGACGGAGTACTGGTACGCAGGGAAGGGGGTAAACCATTGATATAAACTGGGTTGCCAGATTTTTATATGCATTATCCAACCCTTTTATAACATTCATTATCATGTTAGGCTGAAGTACAAAGGGCTATAGTACCTGAATTGTCAAACGGGGCTAGGGACCACGAGGGGGCCTCAGTGAGTTTTCAGGGAAACTACAAATTAATCCTAAATATCAGCAGCAGCATGAAGAGGGCAGTGTTTGACATAGTAGTTTGAAGATTCCAACGTTAAAAAAAAGTACAACTTAGTCATTGAACCCCTGTTGTGTTTCCCTCCTTAGTATGAGAGTAGTGTGGCTGTAACGGACCGAGTGGCCTTCGCATGCATGTTCCTAAACGACACACAGGTAAGACCTCCTCCAGCAAACGCACGACAACATACACTAAATAGATTCACTGATTACCCCGTTTCTATCTATTGAAAGGACTGTTTCATTTTCTCTGTGTGTTGTTATGTAGCTGCCTCGCTACATGGAGAAGTTGACCAGTGAGATGAAGGAGGTGGGGAACCTGGAGGGGATCCTGCTGACGGGGCTGACCAAAGACGGAGTGGACCTGATGGAGAGCTACGTGGACCGGACCGGAGACGTCCAGACCGCCAGCTTCTGCATGCTCAAGGTATGGTCAGAGCAGGGGCTGAATAGTCTTGCACAGATCGACATCACATCGACCTTGTGGTTCATACTACGATCACCTGTCCCATGTTGGCTAGAATTAGATAAGTTTTGCTCAAGATCGATTGTTGGATCTTTTATCCAAGGTTTTTCCCCACATTCAGGCTTATAGATTTGTTGAATCTTTAAGATTTGCTGGAGTTCAAATGCGTAATGATAAAACGAAAAACAACTGTAAAAGTGACAATACAAATATCATAGAAGCTATGCTGATGATGTGAGACTGACACAGTAACAGGAGCCCACTTCCATTCTGTTTCAAACTCAAATACCTTTGTCACTATAAGGGGAGCTTCATGACCTAGTGTCCTTCCCTCCCAGGGTTCCCCAGGGGAGGTGGTGAAGGACCCGCGTGTCCAGTGCTGGATCGAGAACTACCGTAACCTGCTGGACGCATGGAGGTTCTGGCACAAACGGGCTGAGTTTGACATCCACAGGAGCAAGCTGGACCCCAGCTCCAAACCACTGGCACAGGCAAGGGAAAGGGTACACTGCACTAAGAGATGGACAGTTGTTCATAGTTATTAATGTCTCTGTCTTTTGGTTTATCTGTTCATAAATCTTCACATGGAGGATGTGACTGAGTGACTAACTTGCTTGCAGGTTTTACATAAACTTAAAACACAATAATTAATATGATTGTCCTGATTAATAAGTGATGCTAGTTGTTTATTTGTTATTGGTCAGCTAGATAATGATGCACTGCATTGGACGAGTACATTAATCTCTAGCTTCATAAGTTTAACAATGATCTCGATGCTATAACCTATTCATGTTGGCTTCTGCTAGCTCTAATTTAACCTGCCAGTCCTTATCACACTTGATCTTTGTGTTGTTGCCTGCTGCAGGTGTTTGTGAGTTGTAACTTCTGTGGGAAGTCCATATCGTACAGCTGCTCGGCCATGCCCCACCAGGGCCGCGGCTTCAGCCAGTACGGGGTCAGCGGCTCGCCCACCAAGTCAAAGGTCACCAGCTGCCCCGGCTGCAGGAAGCCCCTCCCCCGTTGTGCGCTCTGCCTCATGAACATGGGCACGCCTGTGTCCAACTGCCCAGGTACTGGACATGGTATACTCCACAGATAGGCTCTGGGTGGAAGTTGCCTGTAGCCACAGATCTAGGATCTGTTTACCTTCCCCTAATCCTAACCATAAACAATAAGGGGAGAGAATGAAAAACTGGTCATGGATCAGTGTCAAAGTTCAACTTTACCCTACTGTCACAGTTCTGCAGCCAGTCTAACTTCCTCATTACACACCCTATAATGCAAATAGCAATGCAAGTGCATACACACACTTCAGGGTAATTGAGCGAGAGAAATGCATACATGCAGTATATTAGCTAGTGATACAATGTTGTTGTATCACTAACTAATACAAAGCAGATCATTAATGTGATAATGATTGTAGATATTGATCTGTACTTTAGTTGGCTTATAAAACATCAACCAGATTATTAATAGTAATTTAGTTAACCTGTATAGCTCTTTTCATTACAGAAAATAATCTATTTAGATAAGATGTGTGTAGTCATACCGCTGTTGTTTTTTCCAGGCACGGGGAAGTCAGACGAGAAGGTGGATCTGACCAGGGAGAACAAACTGGCCCAGTTCAACAACTGGTTCACCTGGTGCCACAACTGCCGCCATGGCGGCCATGCAGGTCACATACTCAGCTGGTTTAGGTAAGAACATTACTGGAACGTTCAGATAACATTTTCTGTATCAGAGTAGTTTTGTCAACAGAATGCATCGTAGGTCTTGTACGATATCCTGGCAGTGTGGTGCCTTGACCTCTCCTCAGTGTGAGAAAGACAAAGGAGCTGATCGTGGACTACAGGAAAAGGCGGACCGAACAGGCCCCTATTAACATCGACGGGGCTGTAGTGGAGTGGGTCGTGAGGTTCAAGTTCCTTGGTGTCCACATCACCAACAAACTATCATGGTCCAAACACACCAAGACAGTTCTGAAGAGGGTATGACAATACCTTTTCCCCCCCAGGAGACTGAAAAGATTTGGCATGGATCCCCAGATCCTCAAAAAGTTTTACAGCTGCACCATCGAGAGCATCCTGACCAGTTGCATCACTGCTTGGTATGGCAACTGCTCGGCATCTGACTGTAAGGCGCTACAGAGGGTAGTGCGTACGGCCCAGTACATGTTCTCTCTGCTACCGCACGGCAAGCGGTACCGGAGCGCTAAGTCTCGGTCCAAAAGGCTCCTTAACAGCTTCTACCCCCAAGCCATCAGACTGCTGAAGAATTAATCAAATGGCCACCTGGACTATTTACATTTACCCAACCTTTGTTTTTACACTGCTGCTACTCGCTGTTTATTATCTATGCATAGTCACTTTACCCCTGTCTACATATACAAATTACCTCGACTAACCTGACTAACATTGGAGCTCCCCAGGGGTGTGTGCTCAGTCCTCTCCTGTACTCCCTGTTCACCCACGACTGCATGGCCAGGCACGACTCCAACACCATCATTAAGTTTGCTGACGACACAACAGTAGTAGGCCTGATCATCGACAACGACGAGACAGCCTATAGGGAGGAGGTCAGAGACCTGGCCAGGTGGTGCCAGAATAACAACCTATCCCTCAACGTAACCAAGACTAAGGAGATTATTGTGGACTACAGGAAAAGGAGCACAGAGCACGTCCCCATTCTCATCGACGGGGCTGTAGTGGGGCAGGTTGAGCGCTTCTAATTCCATGGTGTCCACATCAACAACAAACTAGATTGGTCCAAACACAGCAAGACAGTCGTGAGGAGGGCACGACAAAGCCTATTCCCCCTCCTCAAAAGGTTCTACAGCTGCAACATCGAGAGCATCCTGACCGGTTGCATCGCTGCCTGCTACGGCAATTGCTCGGCCTCTGACCGCATGGCACTTCAGAGGGTAGTGCGTACGGCCCAGTACATCACTGGGGCAAAGCTGCCTGCCATCCAGGACCTCTACACCAGCCGGTGTCAGAGGAAGGCCCTAAAAATTGTCAAAGACCCCAGCCATAGACTGTTCTCTCTACTACCGCATGGCAAGAAGTACCGGAGTGCCATGTCTAGGACAAAAAGGTATCTCAACAGTTTTTACCCCCAAGCCATAAGACTCCTGAACAGGTAACCAAATGGTTACGCAGACTATTTGCATTGTGTGCCCCCACCCCCAACCCCTAATTTACGCTGCTGCTACTTTCTGTTTATCTTATATGCATAGTCACTTTAACTATACATTCATGTACATGCTACCTAAATGGCCTGACCAAACAGTGCTCCCACACATTGGCTAACTGGGCTATCTGCATTGTCCCACCACCCGCCAACCCCTCTTTTTACGCTTCTGCTACTCCCTGTTCATCATAAATGCATAGTCAATTTAACGATACCTACATGTATATACTACCTCAAATAGCCTTGCTACTCTTTTTTTCAATGTCTTTTTACTGTTTTATTTATTTACTTACCTACACACACACCTTTTTTTCCCGCACCATTGGTTAGAGCCTGTAAGTAAGCATTTCACTGTAAGGTTTACACCTGTTGTATTCGGCGCATGTGACAAATAAACTTTGATTTGATTTGGTTAAGGGCTTGTAACTAAGCATTTGATGGTAAGGTCTACACCGGGGCATGTGATAAATAACATTTGATTAGATTTGGTAGCGTTGTGAGATGTCACATTTTCGGTGGTTTGTGCATTTTAATGGTTGTTTATTGATTGACCTTTGGTTGTCCTCTCTGTTCCCCATAGGGACCATACAGAGTGTCCAGTGTCGACCTGCACCTGTAAGTGCATGCAGCTGGACACCACAGGAAACCTGGTGCCTTCAGACAGCCACTAGAGGGGCTTCTGGTAGGGTCCATAGCCTAACCACCAGCCTAAAGCCTGCCTGTGCACGCTGACTTCACTACGGCACCCACCAGCCGACACATACCAGACTAAGCCAGGTTGCTGGGTACTGTTCTGGACAGGCCGCTTGAATAGTGTTAACACTGGGTGATAGCTTGGGTTGAATAAAAACTTCACTTCTTTTCATAATCATATGGTAAGAGAGGCTAGATGTGTTACTGATGAATCAATGAATGTCTTGAAGGATTGTGGCTTGATGCTTGCTAATTATATTAAGGAGATCCTTAAAGGGATATATTATAAAAGTTGTGTTATAAACGGCCTCCTTTAACCAAACCTGAATCAGGATGATCGTTTAATTCCTATCATTAGCATATAGCCTTAATTTCCTCTATGCCTCAAATAAGCCAGCAGGTAAAGGATGTGATTGTGTGCCAATATATAGTAGCTATGTTTTAAGACTTACATTTTTTCAAGCTTTCTTTCTGGGTCACAATCAGACTGAGATATCTCGAAAAACATTGACAAAGTGATGAAATAAGGAAGTTAGTTACCCCAGGCAACAAACAGAAAGAGAACAAATTGACGATGGTTTCTCTTCTGGTTACCCTGACCTGTGCCACTCTTCATCTCACATTGTATGTCAGGGTTTACAGTGCAGGGGCAGGGTGGGGGAAAGTTGTCTGTGTATTCACCTCCCCACTCCAGGCCTGTGTCTTGTGAAAAGAGGCAGAGAAAAAAACAGCAGCTGCTCGGCACTCCGACCAGACCCTCCAGATTGTTCTCTTCATAAAGAACTTCAGCTGCTGGAACACCACTGAACACCATTGACTCAAAGAGGGCGAGAGCAGGAGCGCGAGAAGGCCCTCGGTTCTCTCTCCCCGGGACAAAATCGCGCACAAAATATGCACACACACATCAATCCGGGATGGGTGTCCAGACGTACTCCACAGGGACGGCGATGTGTAAGATGCATTGTCAATGTGTTTTTCTTTCTCTGCCGCCCCCCAATGGACTCTACTGCTTCGTCTCGGGGAACCATTGTATACGTGAGGGGCCTGCACCCGAGCTGGCTAATTAACTTAGTCATGGAGTAGGGAGGGGGCATGCGAGCTACTGTATTCTGTTTTTCTCCACTGTCAGCGTCGGATATTTTCTGGCGTAACCTTTTGTGAACCATAATGGAGTGGGGTTCGCACATTTGGTAGGCGTGTACCGTTCTGAATAAAAAGTTATTTGAACTTAAGTCTCCAAAGGAGTTTTTGCATTTGCCTTTTGAAAACGGAATCATATTAACGAATTGCTTCAATCTTTGGTGAAAATGTACGCCCTTTTAATGATAACTTTAGGCCTAAATATTTGGTGTTCTCGATCATGTATTATGCAACCGTTACCGTTTTACCTCATTTAAATTAGTCTAAAGCAAATAAAATACACAATGACTATCCAGTAATTATATAGGGGGTATACTTAAAATTGTCTGGTTAAATAAATAAAAATATATACGTATATACATATAGCTTAGTCCTGGGACTATGCAAATTTCGTTTAAAAACTGTGAGGATCATATTTCATCAAATCGTGTCTGTCCTAGAATCAGGTTTGTTCAACAACATTTCGTCCATATGAATTAATGTCATTACATCACATATTATGTATTTAATTGTACAGGTAATTACACAAATATTGTAAAGTACATTTTTATAACGAAGGTTTGAGAAAGAAATTGGTCCAATCCTTATAATACATCGATGACGTTATTGGCTGAAAGTACAGTCGATAGACAACATTGGACCAATGAGTAATGTTACTGTATAATTTAGCTGTCCAACCACATGATCAGAATTAAAGATTGCAGCCCGCCCAGGTTTATCAGCCAGTAGTCTTGCGGATACAACTGTCATTTACAGTGGACATGGGGACGGTAGGGAATCGCCAAATATTAGGGAATATGTTTAGCTAACTACAAATTAAGTTTTTCAAACAACATACAACAAAGTTCTCGACAATCATGCCCAAAGAATACTTCTTTTAGTGTTCTTCAGGTAAGTTATTGCAGTAGAATTCGCCTTTTCAAGATGCAAGATAACTGCGAGATTGCTGCAAAATGAGCTCGAGCAGCATACGAGCTAAAATTAAAGGAAGTTAATCCTGTGTTTTCCAGAAGCGGATATATTGGCGAATTTTTTCCTGAAAGTGATACGAAGCAGCAGAATGTCAGTTCCCAACAACTCGCTTCAACAACAGTCCACAGTCAGACGTAGCAATGCAGGGTCCCCCATTTTTTCCAACAGCTGCCGTTTGCACCCCATCCGTGCTACCGTGCCCTACCAGCTCATACGCGGGAGCCAGAGCAGCCCGACACGCTCTCTGCCTCTCTCTGTTGGAGGCAACAATGGACAGACAAATAGCCGCGGGTCATCTCCCGGGTCATCTCCCCCAAGCGCGAATCTGAGTCTTGGAGTAAATTGCACTGGCGCCACGAGACAGAGACTGTCTCCTGAAAATAGGGTCTCGCACTCACCTGACCGGGGTCCAAACTCACCCGTTTGTAGAGGTAAAATCTTGTTATATTATCCACTTACCACATGCTATAATATCGATGTATTCAGGACAAATGCACCATTTTGCTTGCTCTTGGTGATGGTCAAGAGATTGTAGGCCTTTTGTATTCTTGTAATACAGTCTTTGCTATGCATTTTATAGCCTAATTCATTGTTACAATATTGATGGATTAGTGAGACTGACTGGGCCCTATTCAGTCACCTTGACAGGAATAGGGCCCTGGGTTTCCAAGGTAAGTCAAACACATGATTTGTCTTGTGCTGATTTAAGGAAGCATATTATGTTTTGATTGAATATATGGCCCCAGAGTTAGACAAAAGAGGAAGTAGGCCCATACTAAGGCCTACTACTACAGTATATCACATCACTAATAATGAAGCTTATCGTGTCCTCTCTTATACACTCCTGCTGCTTATGGACTATTGACAGAAAAAGGGAGGAGATAATTGGCAGCAAGACATGTTTAACGGTTATAAGGGGGCCGTAGACCGTGAGAATTGTTGTTGGACAAACAGGCAGGTTACAGGCATATGACCTACTCCCTTTCAACTGTACTGTATTGTACACATCGGGAACATATTGTGAGCCCTATGTTATGGAGAATGGAAGTGAGGGGTGTGACATTTCATGTCTCTATTGGTTCAGCCTGAGCAGTTGTTCCTTTCAGGTGATAAGGAGATAGAGGGTGGACTGAAGGGGGAGATGGGAGACTAGAACACTCTAAATCCTGTTTCTGAGACAGGCTCTCCTGTCAAATATTGATGTTTCCGCTGGTATTGAGACTGATTATATTTATCTTCCCCAACAAAAAAAACTTCTGGAATAGGTGTATTTCACAGCAGTAAAATGCAAGAGAAACAAAGCATCCAGTTAATGTTTGCTTGCCTTTGTGAAGGTGAAATCTCTGAATACAGTTAGCTTTTTCTGTCACAGCTTGGAGACTGCATCGAACCTGCTGTGTGACTCCAAATCTGCATCCAGGACTATGTTGTACTCACTATGCAACAAGGTTTTTTTACTACATTAACCTTCTGCAATTTACGAGGGCAGATCATGAATCACCATGGTTTAACCAGTGACAGCCATGACTCTCCAGCTGTCTTGACGCCCTCCTACATCAGTGGAGTATAATGGTGTCCGCCTTACCTTTCCCCAAGATGGCAGCCTCCTTGTCTTTGAGCTGCATTGCGGTTATTGTGGGGTTGGTAACTCAATGTTCAGGAAAATGACATGACATGACATGACATGCCTTGCATTCCCTGGTCCTCAGAATGAGATGACCTTCAACCCTGAGCAGTGTCCAGTCACATACGTCGTGATGGAGACCCGCTGTTGGATGGCAGTGACCTCCCAGTCGAAACAAGGCTAGTTTGTTTCATGTGATGTCATCTGCTAGCTAGGGGTAGGAGGTGCATTGCATTGCATTGCATTGCATTGCGACAAGTGGAATTGGGATACCACTGGGAAGTGCACAGGGATGGAAATGGAAATATGTAGATGTATTGTTCGTCTTTCATTGTCAAACGGAAATATGGAGCTATTTTTATTTGACCGTTTCCTCAGATTGCAGGCTATTTGCAGCAAACACACTGAAGGGAATTTGTGGTTTTATCTTTCGAAGCATCTGACAAATTAAGGTTAAACATTAAAGTTGACAATACATTGTGTCCTTGTCAGCCATGCAGCTTTGTGATTGGAACATTGGAGAAGTTAACTAGTGGACATCTTCCTTTCAGTCAGTCAGCGTGTTCATTCGCATCACCCATCTCATCTGAGCTAGGTGGTGGGGAAAGGGTCGCAAGGACAACGGGTCAGGGTGAAGGCGATGGAAAAGGGTGACATTCCACCACATGATCTTTAGGTTCACACTATGACATCACCCCCACACCAGGCCTTCCCAATAGTCTCAACAAAGAAACTCCCCCTCCCTGTTAAAGTGCCAGCTGTGCTGAAATGGCCTGCCTCATTGTCGCACGTCCCCAAACTGCAGAGTAAGAGTAAAATGGAAAACAAGCTTGTTGTTAAACAAGAACCCAGCTCAAAATCTGTCAACTTTGGTAGAAAGTGCACTATCTTTGAAAAGGTTCATTAGAAAATTGTGAAAGGGACCGTATGCATACTAAAAGCCAGGAAATGATCTGACTTTATTTTGCTCTTGAGAGCCTAAATTTAGCAAAGTGGAGAGACAGTGGAAAATCACTCGGGCTAAATTTTCATGCTGTGTTTGGAGAACTTTGGCTACAACAATATTGATGGAAATCCACTCCCTTTTACTCAGATAGTTTACCCTAAGTCATTGGGTTTACTTACTTAGCCAACATATTTTGGTTGATATGCTCAGACTTGGCTGATCATCTAGGCCCTAGAGCCCAGGAGGTGTGCAGTGGTATCGAAAAGGAACACTGCATATGCACTTAGACAAGGAACAGATTTAATGAAGAATGTGTACCCTGGTCACCTCCTTCACCCCCTCAGAAGCTCTTTGATATGGAAAGCAAGGAGCCCTCATTGACTTTCAACAATCACAAAGCATAACACTGCTTACTAGCCTATGCTTTCACCCATTTCCTCCTTCATGTCTCCCTGCTTTAGAAAAACAGAGCATTTCTGTGTTTGGGTTACTGCAGGAGGAATGTTGAGTGAATGCAGGCCATATTGCTGTTAATTGTGGTGTGGTTGTTAATGAGTTCTTATGTGGGTGGTGTGTGTTTAACTACTTTGCCTGAGAGAAGGCAGCTCCCATAACATCAGACCTAGCTTCAACATATCCAGATTAGTTAGGCCTAGTATTTATCACTGTAGTGCACTAATAGTCTAAGGTTAGCAATAGAGACGTTTTATGGAAACAACAAGACGTTTCGGGCCAATTGTTCAGTATGACAATGTGGGTGTTCCTATACTGACCCTGGCTCTCCCCTCGCTCCTGTAGGAGAGAGGTCCAAACTGCAGGTGCGTAGCTCCAGTGCTATCCGTCGGACATCTTCCCTGGATGCCATTATGGGCCCGTACCTCACAGGCCAGTGGCCTCGGGACTCCCACGGACCCTACCCTTCCTGCATGAAAGACAAAGCCACACAGGTAACTGTAGGCCAAAGGACCCATAAAAGCTAATGATGCACATAATCATTTATTTAAAAGCATATGATTTCTAAATCAAGTTTCTCTTGAAAAACACGTACTGGGTGTATTTTAACAAAACATTTCCTGGGTAGCAGCCCACACCTCAGCACTCACTATTCTGGTCAAAGTGATTGACCGTTCCATGCAGATTTTTGTGGTTATGAACCCATATTGAATATGTATGATGATGGCAGGGCCATTGACCATGGGCGCGCTGTCCGTCCTAATAGAATCCTTTCATGTGGCTGAATGAGCGCCGCCCAGCCTCATTTACATGGCTTCTTCCCTTTAACCGTTCATTCACCTTGGGGCTCTTTGTTTAGTCTTTGGAAGTGGTGAGTGGGCCTCCAGGTTCAAGTAGCTACATATAGAATCAACGTTCCCCTAATGATGGTGTGGACTGCTTCACTTAAACCACTTCGATTAGGAAAAGCACAAACTCCCCAAGTACAGTCACAGACTAGCTACTTCCTGTTAACAAGATCTCTTCCATTACCCCAAATCGCCTGTAACACTGCAACAGCAAAAAACCTGGGACAGAAAGTCTTTGTTGTAGCACACAATCTAGAGACGGGCTCTTTTCAGAGCTGGAATGTAGCTGTCTGTGGAGGTGAAGTTGTTTGCACCTGTCCCTCAGGCGATGGTTGGGGCGAGGAGAGGAATCCCACTGCTTACCACCTGGCCCTTGTGGCTGGCCCTTCTGCCTTTGTGTGGGAGTGAGGAGCGGAGGGCTATACATATGCTAATCACTGTTCCGGGATAGATCTGTCTGCCCCAGGCCCTGTGGTTACAGAACACAGAGAATGTCTGTATGAAGATTAAACAGACACACACACAGGCATACCCACAAGCACACCCAGACAGACAGAATGCATTGATTTAGTCTGGTGTGTGTGCACTAAAGACTGTCTTAATCTTCTTTTTTAGAATTGTTTTACACAGGCAGGATGTGGACAGTCTATTATCGATGACTATCAACTCGGCATGATTTACTTATGAGTCGTTTAAAGTCAGCAGTTATGCACTATTGCTCTTTCCTTGTTCTTCAAGAAGCTTGAATCCATAATGAGCGTTTAGTCAAAGATATTTATCTATCCTCGAAAAAATGTTCCTCATGTTTTAGACGTGCAAGATATCTGCAGATGAGAAGACCTACAAGGTCACAGAACCAGAACGTAATGCCCTCATCAACTCAAATCAGACCAAATGATAGCAGTGGCATTCTATACTCTTAAACTAAACAAACTAACTTCAATTCCATTGTAAATCCATTGACGTTCAGTATCCCTGCTGGGAAATCAAATAGGATTTTAAGTGGGGTGAGAGTCATTTAACATGAGCTGTAGACTATGTGAAAGTAAAGTACCCTACCTTTATCTCACCAGAGCATTATCTGGCACGACACCTGGCAAACAACCCCACAAAACACACAAGGCAGGCCGGGAAGTGCAAAAACTAAGTCGATAAAAGAGGCTTGAGGGAAACAAAGCTGGGCGCTCTGTGAACAGACACTTCATTTGCTACAAAAAATAAACATTTAAATTGTTATTACAATGATGATGGAGATAAGTAGCCTATGGTGTAAGCATTGCTATGTTCTCGTACCCTTCAAACTATTTGCTGATGGGTAGGCTTTAGTAGTACTGGAGAACTAGGCTACAAGTTAATAATACCAATATTACTTAACATCTCAATATAAGTTTTTGCAAAGTTTGCACTTAGCATTGGAAACTTTCCTTCTCACTATTCTTTCAGCCTTCAATGTTTGGCTCTAGTATCAAACACCACAGCAATACCATAGCCATGTTCAAAATGTTACTCTAAACGCTAGCACATCTGCCATCCAGCATAGTGGCCTCTTTATTGGCGCACAAGCACCCGTTTAAACCGGTTGTCCTTTCTGAAGAGCAGTGTGCCAGTAGCCATAATGCATCACTAGTTCATATTGCATATCATAGAGTGGGTCTTTTGTGTAACGTTGTGCGTTATAGAGGATGTTTTGTTTTTCGACAAGGGTCAAACGTAAGGCAGTACGAGGACACTGACATTTAAGATGCTTCACTCTACTGTACTGACCACGACTCCTTGGAGGACCAATGTCACTGTTGATATGCATAATCGAGGGGAAGTGCATCATGGTTGCAAATATGCTTTTGAAACATCCTGTTTCTTTTTTGCATGTATTTTACATAAGTTAACCGCTTCGTTATTTATGTAAAGGTTGCATTCTTGTAGACACTAGAGCACTTTTCTCTATCTGCTGTAGTGGAGAAAGAGCAGACATTTCCCACTGACTTACCAGCTAGTAGTTAGTATGTAGTATGTCAGTCACCAACCACAAAGTAGCCTTTGGCAATCTGTCCTAATGTGGATTGTCTGTAAAACTGTGAGGATACAACTTTAAGTAGTAGCTATCACACATATTATTACTCTTTTGTGCCTGCATCCATCTTTATCCCGCAAAGACAATTTTTGACTCGTTTGATTGATTCCAGATGTGTGCATCTCTGGCGAAGGCACAGGGGTGATGATTGATTTCACCCACCTCTCTCTCGTCTGTTCATCTCAGTGAATTCCGGAGTCTTGTCTCTCAGTCTTCCTGAATTCCATACAAATGATGGGGATTGATGTGGGTGTATTTGTTTATCCACTGCTTAGAGTATGCATATTTAAATGTGTGTGTGCGTGTGTGTTTCAGACTCCTGGTCTGTGGATAGAGGAGGGAGGAGGGGAGCAGGGAAGCCCACACCAGCGGTCAGCCTCCTGGGGTAGTGCAGACCATCTGAAAGAGGTAGGTGCCACACTCAACCTTCCTAGCATATATATCCTAGCCTACACACTCTCTGCATGACCTATGTCCCTAGCCAAAACAACTGTAAGGAGCGCTATCCTATTATTTGTAATTCAATACTGTAACCGATGTCAACACCATAACTCTCTGAGGAGTTTAATGTTAGACCAAAATAGCTGGTCTGTCACAAACCAACCAGCGAGAGTTGTATTGTTGACATTATTGGATCTGCGCTGTATGTGCATAATCAAATATTGTTGTCAGGGCTTTGAGGTTCAGCCATTACTTGAGATGTGTTTTATTTGTCAGGATATGAGGTTCAGTTAAATATTATTCTCCTGAAGGTCGGTTTCCGTGCGCGTAGCCTGGCTGAGTTAGTGGCTAGTTGGAGACCACATTGAGCTATTAGTTGTCTAGCTCTTCCAGACCACAGTCTTTATTTAACCTTCCTTTCCCTCTGTAGTCTAGTCCGTCACATCTCGTTGGGCCTGGTTGTTTTGAGAGGGGGAGCAGGCACCAAACTTGTCTGCAGGGTGTAACAACCATATCATTTCTCTCTCAGCTTGGCCCTGTTGATACTCTAGTGACAAGGATGAGCCTTATCTATCTCCATAAAGGCCTAGTCCTCCTGCAAACAACACATAAGTGTGTTAGTCTGCTGGCTTTTGCTCAAGAGCAACACAGCAAAACAATGGTTTTGAGGCTTTTGAAATGGGCTGACTTACATAAGATAGGCCTGTTGTTAGATGAGCGATAAACACTAACTGGATGTAATGTTCTCTCACTATGTTGAGATGTTTCTTTTTGTTCTTGACATGATTATGATGATATGCTACTGTACTGTATGTACATGTGGTAACATATAGCAACATATAGTACAAGTTTATCCAAGTCGCCCGTTGTAGCATATAAAAGTAGCAATAGGTACATTTGGATTTGACATGTAGTCTTACATACATATTTTAGCTGACCCAGTCATGTATAGCCAAAGGACAAATCTTCCCACCCAACGATGAGTGGTACAATACAGTAGAGATGGGGGACTCAATACAGGAAGAAGGGGTATTAAAGTCTTACCCTACAAGGTGGGGGACACAGTGGAGTTGTTTTCCAAGTGTTTCAAGGCAGTAGAGTATCGCAATATTGTTTTTGTCGATTTTATATCGATACCGTTGACTCGGAAGTATTGATTTAAAAAAAACAAAAATACAAGATAGCGTTAGCTAGCGCTAGTCAGGTGTTCCTGCGCCAAAACTCTGGTATTTATCATCCTATAGCTAGTTCTTCATCTTTTTAATTGTTTTTAAGTGTGAGCCAACATGTTTTGAGCACTTTTACCTCCAAAACTCATTTTGTCATGGTTTTCTCTTATCTGTCTGCAGCAGACATAGTGAGCAATATGTTTGGAATATGTTCATTTTTTTCATTCGCAATAAAATCACAGTATCCAATCGTAATACATATAGAATCATGATACATATAGAATCGCAATACATATCGTATCGCTCACTTAAGTATCGTGATAATATCATATTGTGAGGTGCAGCCCTTTAATACACTGAGCTTTACACTGCCCTGTTCGTTCTCATCTTCAGAAACCTGATATGGATTGCCTTGGCACTATTGCCTCCTATTATGTTGTAAAGGCATTCATTAGAAGAAGGTGAGGACCAAGGTGCAGCGTGGTACGTGTTCATATTGTTTAATAGTAATAGAACACTGAAAATACAAAAAAACAACAAAGTGAACGAACTAAACCGAAACACTTCTGTCTGGTACAGATACAAACACTCAACAGAAAACAACTACCCACAAACACCAGGTGGGAAAAGGCTACCTAAGTATGGTTCTCAATCAGAGACAACGATAGACATCTGCCTCTGATTGGGAACCATACCAGGCCAAACACATAGAACAACAACATAGAATGCCCACCCCAACTCACGCCCCGACCAAACCAAAATAGAGACATTATAGAAGGAACTAAGGTCAGGGCGTGACATACAGTGCCTTGCGAAAGTATTCGGCCCCCTTGAACTTTGCGACCTTTTGCCACATTTCAGGCTTCAAACATAAAGATATAAAACTGTATTTTTTTTGTGAAGAATCAACAACAAGTGGGACACAATCATGAAGTGGAACGACATTTATTGGATATTTCAAACTTTTTTAACAAATCAAAAACTGAAAAATTGAGCGTGCAAAATTATTCAGCCCCTTTACTTTCAGTGCAGCAAACTCTCTCCAGAAGTTCAGTGAGGATCTCTGAATGATCCAATGTTGACCTAAATGACTAATGATGATAAATACAATCCACCTGTGTGTAATCAAGTCTCCGTATAAATGCACCTGCACTGTGATAGTCTCAGAGGTCCGTTAAAAGCGCAGAGAGCATCATGAAGAACAAGGAACACACCAGGCAGGTCCGAGATACTGTTGTGAAGAAGTTTAAAGCCGGATTTGGATACAAAAAGATTTCCCAAGCTTTAAACATCCCAAGGAGCACTGTGCAAGCGATAATATTGAAATGGAAGGAGTATCAGACCACTGCAAATCTACCAAGACCTGGCCATCCCTCTAAACTTTCAGCTCATACAAGGAGAAGACTGATCAGAGATGCAGCCAAGAGGCCCATGATCACTCTGGATGAACTGCAGAGATCTACAGCTGAGGTGGGAGACTCTGTCCATAGGACAACAATCAGTCGTATATTGCACAAATCTGGCCTTTATGGAAGAGTGGCAAAAAGAAAGCCATTTCTTAAAGATATCCATAAAAAGTGTCATTTAAAGTTTGCCACAAGCCACCTGGGAGACACACCAAACATGTGGAAGGTGCTCTGGTCAGATGAAACCAAAATTGAACATTTTGGCCACAATGCAAAACGTTATGTTTGGCGTAAAAGCAACACAGCTGAACACACCATCCCCACTGTCAAACATGGTGGTGGCAGCATCATGGTTTGGGCCTGCTTTTCTTCAGCAGGGACAGGGAAGATGGTTAAAATTGATGGGAAGATGGATGGAGCCAAATACAGGACCATTCTGGAAGAAAACCTGATGGAGTCTGCAAAAGACCTGAGACTGGGACGGAGATTTGTCTTCCAACAAGACAATGATCCAAAACATAAAGCAAAATCTACAATGGAATGGTTCAAAAATAAACATATACAGGTGTTAGAATGGCCAAGTCAAAGTCCAGACCTGAATCCAATCGAGAATCTGTGGAAAGAACTGAAAACTGCTGTTCACAAATGCTCTCCATCCAACCTCACTGAGCTCGAGCTGTTTTGCAAGGAGGAATGGGAAAAAATTTCAGTCTCTCGATGTGCAAAACTGATAGAGACATACCCCAAGCGACTTACAGCTGTAATCGCAGCAAAAGGTGGCGCTACAAAGAATTAACTTAAGGGGGCTGAATAATTTTGCACGCCCAATTTTCCAGTTTTTGATTTGTTAAAAAAGTTTGAAATATCCAATAAATGTTGTTCCACTTCATGAGTGTGTCCCACTTGTTGTTGATTCTTCACAAAAAAAATACAGTTTTATATCTTTATGTTTGAAGCCTGAAATGTGGCAAAAGGTCGCAAAGTTCAAGGGGGCCGAATACTTTCGCAAGGCACTGTATGTACTCTCAAAGCAAGTCAATCCAGACGAACCAAACTGTACCCTTCTATAATAACCGCTGTGGATGACATGGTGCTGTTGTAAAATAACCTCTATGGATGACATGGTGCTGTTGTAAAATAACCTCTATGGATGACATGGTACTGTTATAAAATAACCTCTATGGATGACATGGTACTGTTGTAAAATAACCTCTATGGATGACATGGTGCTGTTGTAAAAAACCTCTATGGATGACATGGTACTGTTGTAAAATAACCTCTATGGATGACATGGTACTGTTGTAAAATAACCTCTATGGATGACATGGTACTGTTGTAAAATAACCTCTATGATGACATGGGGCTGTTGTGAAATAACCTCTATGGATGACATGGTACTGTTGTAAAATAACCTCTATGATGACATGGGGCTGTTGTGAAATAACCTCTATGGATGACATGGTACTGTTGTAAAATAACCTCTATGGATGACATGGTATTGTTGTAAAATAACCTGTATGGATGACATGGTACTGTACTATAATAACCTATATGATGACATGGTACTGTACTATAATAACCTCTATGATGACATGGTACTGTACTATAATAACCTGTATGATGACATGGTACTGTACTATAATAACCTCTATGATGACATGGTACTGTACTATAATATCCTCTATGATGACATGGTACTGTACTATAATAACCTGTATGATGACATGGTACTGTACTATAATAACCTCTATGGATGACATGGTACTGTACTATAATAACCTATATGGATGACATGGTACTGTACTATAACAACCTGTATGATGACATGGTACAGTACTATAATAACCTCTATGGATGACATGGTACTGTACTATAATAACCTATATGGATGACATGGTACTGTACTATAATAACCTATATGGATGACATGGTACTGTACTATAATAACCTCTATGATGACATGGTACAGTACTATAATAACCTGTATGGATGACATGGTACTGTACTATAATAACCTCTATGGATGACATGGTACTGTACTATAATATCCTCTATGATGACATGGTACTGTACTATAATAACCTGTATGATGACATGGTACTGTACTATAATAACCTCTATGGATGACATGGTACTGTACTATAATAACCTATATGGATGACATGGTACTGTACTATAACAACCTGTATGATGACATGGTACAGTACTATAATAACCTCTATGGATGACATGGTACTGTACTATAATAACCTATATGGATGACATGGTACTGTACTATAATAACCTATATGGATGACATGGTACTGTACTATAATAACCTCTATGATGACATGGTACAGTACTATAATAACCTGTATGGATGACATGGTACTGTACTATAATAACCTCTATGGATGACATGGTACTGTACTATAATAACCTGTATGATGTCATGGTACTGTACTATAACAACCTCTATGATGACATGGTACTGTACTATAATAACCTATATGGATGACATGGTACTGTACTATAATAACCTATATGGATGACATGGTACTGTACTATAATAACCTATATGGATGACATGGTACTGTACTATAATAACCTCTATGATGACATGGTACTGTACTATAATAACCTGTATGATGACATGGTACTGTACTATAATAACCTCTATGATGACATGGTACTGTACTATAGTAACCTACATGGATGACATGGTACTGTACTATAGTAACCTATATGGATGACATGGTACTGTACTATAATAACCTATATGGATGACTTGGTACTGTACTATAATAACCTATATGGATGACTTGCAGGGAAGTGCATCCTATAGAGTAGACATACTCTTTCTGTGTACTGTATAGCCAGGATTATAAGATCAGCATTAAAAGACCTCGCCTTAGTCTGCGTTATACAACTGATTATGTTATGATTATATAACCAGTACAGAAACATAATAAACATTTGACTTCACTTCTGTTTGATCGTAGCTATATCCATAAAAGCCCTCTCTACAGATTTTTTTTTAGAATTCATTCTGAATCTGTGGACAAATCACTCTGAATGCTGAAGAAATGCTGTTCTGAGGAAAACAACAAAAAACAATGGAAATCCGACGAAGCTTAGTGCCACTCCGCTGTGCATCGTGGCACAACTTCCACATCGTGCATTATTTTCCATTGAAAGCATTGCTCCTCGTTGATTATCCCTTATGTATTGCTTTGTACCTTTTCTAAATGGATATTCTATTGAATTATACCTCAAATATAGCTTGGTGGTCCAGTGTATTTGTGCTTTAGCCAACTCATCTCTGCCATGTATGGCATGAAACAATAGAAGTGTTGGCTACACAGCACATGTAGTATGTGACCACCAGGCTACCTTGAATGTCCATTGAGAACCATTCATTTTCTCTGAGGTAAACCCCCTGTCTTTCTCCAGCAGATTGCTAAACTTAGGCTGCAGCTCCAGCGCAGTAAACAGGTCAGCCGCCAGAGCAAAGACAGAGATCAGCAGCTGGGACTACACACCAGCACGACAGGCCATCCCCAGGTGAGTTATACCCTACTGCTGCCTCCCTGGGTCTGCCATCAAGATCACAGGTCATGGTAGCATGGAACTAGTATGGTGTCTGCACCAATGCTATATTCACAGTGGGAGTGTCACTGTACCATGTACAACCTTAAATAAAGGCAGTACTTATTATGGATAATACTTGATTGTAAATGTATAGACTAGGGTTTTGGTAGCATATATATATATATATATATATATATATATATATATATATATATATATACATACATACATACATACATACATACATACATACATACATACATACATACATACATACATACATACATACATACATACATACATACATACATACATACATACATACATACATACATACATACATACATACATACATACAGTCTCTGGTCAGAATAGGGACTAGTGAACTATATAATATATATATTATATTATATTATATATATATATATATATATATATATAGTTCACTAGTCCCTATTCTGACCAGAGACAGATGAGGAAGAGGAGGAGATGTGTCTGGGCATGCCCAGTTCCCAGTACTCTTTGTGTTTGTGGTTCATTCATTAACGGATCCTGAGCAACTGTAAACAAAGCACTGGGGAAAAGAACATAAACTAACTTTGGCATGGTATGACTTTCACCTGTGGTAGATCAGTCACAGCCTGTATTATTTTTGACCTCACTTTAACGTAATTTAACTTCAAATTTACCCTCACATAAATCACATTCCATAGCGATATCATACACTGAAATACTGGGGAGAGCATACAATTGACGAGATGTCTGTTTAAAATGATCATAGAAAAGCTACAAAACATTTCTACCACCACCCTTGGTTTGCCATGTTTTCCAGAATAAGGTGGTTTCCAAAGCCCTGTCGAACATCCCAGTGCCAAAGTCCCTCATATCGAGAGTGCCTAGCAGCGTGGAGGGCATCAACCACGAGCTGGAGAATGTGTTCATCAGAGAGGACTGGAAGCAGGGAATACAGGTGGGAACACACACACTATATTCTCACTCGCACTGATTTAAATTGCTGAGAGTTGAGTAGAGCTGTAAATTGTGTGTGAAGTAGGGCAGTAAACCTTGACAGGTTAGTGAAATGGCTCTCCCTCAAGCGTGTGCATGAGTGCCCACACGCACGCACGCACACACACACATATTTACGACCTGCAGCGCAGCAAGTCTTCTTCTGCTCAGAATCAGCTGTACTCTACAGCACAAGCAGAAGGGCTCTGAACATTTTCATACTGTATCATGTATTATCATCTGCACTGGTATTCACTTTTCTGCTTGTCATTCAAATACGTCCACACATACTGGAGTTTACATGCAGTGTGATAATACTGAAATTAACTGAATGCATTGAATTGACTTATGTATGATGATCAATAACAACTGTGAATTATATAGTGCCCTGATGTGGTTCTTGCACTCCTCGCATCCCTTCATCCTTCCCTCCATCTCCACCTCTGACCTCTCAGGCTTTGGACGTGTTGGACGGCCGCCGCGCCCCGTTTCAGCCACATCGCTACGGCAATGGCGGTGACACACGTGACACGGACACCCAGGCCCCCTCTAGTGGCGGTTCCAGCCCCTGGCCCTTCACCCCTGACCCCCTCCACTCCCCAGAAGGCAGCCCCTGCTCTACAGAAGAGCTTGACAAAGGTACTCCATTCAGATGTATTTTCTGGCTTGCATGATCTATTACTATAGTTCAATGCACATATTCAACAGTCTCCAGCCATTGCATGTCTCAGGAACATAGTTGAGCGATTGGAAATCCCGCTCACCACTCCAATGCTCCATGTCCTTTCCTACTGCTCTGCAAAGAAAAACGCTCTACGCTCACAGGATAAAAAAAGTCCTGCTCCAAATTCACCTCATTCATCAAAATCACAATTTAACCAACACCCATCTATTTTTGTAAATAACTGGACCTACCAATTGTTTTTTAAGTATTGAATAAGGATTTGAATGTTAAACAGCATAAACAGCAAACACTGTTAAACCGCAAACACTCTAAATAGACCAGGAGCCTAAGAAGGAATAAATTATTTACGCTATATTATTTCAAGGCTATAGCCTACATTGTGAAGCATTTGCGAATTCGACACAATAGGCTGGTAGGGACATAAAGCGAGCAGCATTTTAAACATCATTTAGTTGTATTCAATCATTATAGTCTATAAATTGCACATTTAGGCTTTGAATTAAATACAAATTCAACGAAAAATGACTTGTTAGTGCCTTTGAATAGATTTTTAGCAGGCTCATGTGATGGTGCCTGTGGACAGCCAGCAGTGGAGAATATCTTCTCCACACTTGCAGAGCCACTGGGGATGCTAAAAACCCGTTATGCCACTCTTGCCAGGCTGGGTAGAGATGCAGGGTTGTTTTTTAATTTCTTTTTATAGATAGGCCTAAAGGTTTTTAGGCAAAATAACCCAATCAAAACGGAAAGCTCCTTGGAAGTTGGAATAAGCCAGGCCTATTGGGATAAAAATCAATGATGACCTATTGTATAGATAATAGAACAAAAATGAACAAAACGTTTAAGAGATCGGATTTTTAGTTTATAAATACTTTCTATAATGAAGCACTTACCCACCTCATTCCTTTCTTTTAGCATGTGCACGTAGTAAGTACACCATCATACTTTTGGGATAAGTGTCTTTTCAGATTCCACAATCATTGTAGACACTATATCACCACACTCCCTGTCTTGCTATTGGTCCTCATCTTTGTAAGTCACCTTGATTTAGCACCTGTGTGTTTTATCAGTTTCTTTATGAAAATATTTAGTGAACTCCATAACAGTAGCTAAAGCAAGTGGCTATTCGCAGCACACAAGTAGACTACAAATGCATGCTGGGGCGGGCATGCCAAGAGCTCCTGAAGTGATCTCTACTGGAGTGAAATTGGAGTGGGCGAGATGGCCGACACTCCAGCATATGGGAATCTTGCCCCACGTTCCAATCAAATTGGGCAGGCTCCGCTCACATCCTCTGTTCAGGAGTCTAGTGATCAGGTTTTGCTTAATGATACATGGCTCACGCTGTATTAATACTGTGCCGTATTATGTGAATCACCTCATTGTCTTCTACAGGCAACAGATCTCTAACACACGTTCCCTTATAGGAACATAAGATCACCACACTGACCTGCTTATATGTTTCATTCTGTTTTCAGACAGTGGCTGCAGCTCTCCCCTTCCCAAGTTTGCCACCTCTCCCAAACCCAACAACAGCTACATGTTCAAACGGGAGCCTCCGGAGGGGTGTGAGAGGATCAAAGTGTTTGAAGAGATGGTGTAAGTCTTCTTCACTATGTTGAGGGGTGTTTCTAATTCGAATGCTTCTCAACTTCATACTGTTACATGTTTTAGTTTATTTTTTTAATTGGTCTGATAGTGTATGTCCTTGTGCCACTGTACAGATGTAGGATCTTCATTTAGTTCTCCTGCAATGGCACGATCAAATTAAGATCCTACATCTGTAGGACTCTCTCACTGTAGGTGTTTCATATACACACTTTGGTATGTGATGAAAAAAAGATGAAGACATTCTCCCTCACTTTTCCTCCCCAGGTCTGGTGTCTCCAAAGGCTTCCCTCTTTTTTCATGCCCAGACAAAAACAAGGTGAACTTCATCCCCAGGGGCTCAGCCTTCTGTCCCGTCAAACTCCTCTGCTCCTCCCACTTCACCACAACCTCGTCCAGCCCTGGTCTCCATGGAAAAGGCAGCATATGGCCCGAGGACGCCATGACACCCAGTAGTTCCACTACTCTGGCCTCCACTAACTGGAGCTCGTCTATAGGCACAGACATGGTCAGTAGCTCAGACACAGGCGTAGACATTGACACAAGCACAGGTAACAGCACAGACAGTCTGAGCCCAGATACAGGCCCTAACACAGACGAACCGACAAGCACAGCTGTTGTCCCAGACGGCCTGTCTACAGATCCCTGCTCCACTACACACATCCTTCTTACCAGCTAGTTCTCAGGTACAGTCCAGCTACTGAGCATTAGCCTGGTCCCAGATCAGTTTGAGCTATCTTGCTAACTCCTAGGGTCGCAATGACCATAGGAGGTGGCAAAACAGCACAACAGATCTGGGACCAGGCTAGCTGAGAATGCCTCTAGCTGAGTATAGCTCTTTAACACAACATTAGCCAGCAAGGAGGGCATATCCTTACTAACCTAGCCTTCTCTTCTGAAAGGTGTGGCAGGCAACACCTTTTCTATTCCAAGGGTAGATTCAATTGTTTCATATATTGTGTTCTGTAGCAATCAGCTTTATCAAAATCTATTCAAGAAGTTGAGAAAAAAAATAAGGGAATTAAGCAATGGGCAAGAGAAAAACATGTATTTTATTGAATTTTGAAAATGTTTATCTAACCAGCTTTTTTAGCTGTTCTGTGTTGCTAGCCAATATTACAGCATGGATAATCTTTTTAATATAAAATAAAATATCATGTCTGTTTATATTGAAAACCCTATTGGGATGTCCTACAGTTATAATACAATGCTCCACCTTTCCCTGAATGTTTACACTTATTTCAGGTTTCAATCCAGTGTATGTAAACGCATGACAAAAATCTGAAGAAAGACAATCTGAAAGTGACCAAACAGCCAGCTACAAAGCACAGTGTCCCCACATAGCCTTGTTTCAGGTCCCCTGAATAGCCAATGAACTCAGGTCATTTGGAATGTACTACTACTCAAGCATGAACTTTGACGTTGCCTTTTATGGTTCATTCATGACATTACTCCAAAGACATTCCATAGTCTTTATACAAGTGCTGATTCTAATCTTTCAACACGACATATTAAAGGATTGCCATCAATAGAAATGATAACTTGGTGCACAGGAATCTGTCAAGTGCTTAAGAGACATTCCAGAGGTTATTATATTGTAGCTCCAAGATATCAGCAGTATTATCTTTCACAGCCTGTTCAACCTCCCTAGTGATGAAATTGATTAAATATGAGCTATGACATTTAACCAATAAAATGTATCAAAATAAGGCCTAGATTCAATCGGATTAAGTGTTAACCAGCGGTGCTTTGAGTTTTGGCGGTGTCCGTTGTTACTGCGTTGAAGTTGTCAAATCAGTGAACAGCTGCTTCTGTGATCATTGCCACACCCGTCCCTCTGGCGTTAGAAGTTCAGAAAGAGAAAGTGTAGGCTATATAGAAATAATGACGCTCTAATTGAAAATCATTCAATAAAATAATGAGGAATTCTATCAGCCTAATCGAGGTATAGATTACGTCTCACATTCCAGTGTTCGAACTTGTAAACAAGGCTACATGGGATTTCTCGTAATGCTTCTCCAAGAAGCCAATGGCAATGTCCACTTCAGGTATAATGCCACTGTAGGTGTTGGCCAGTGCGCATCTGATAGAATCTAGCCCAAAACATTTTTTTCAGCATCAACAAAAAAAGAAATTAAGCAAAAAGCCGAAAGTTACTTTTTTTAATACGAAATAGATAAGCAATCAACAAACACTTATAATTCTGTCATATTCAGAATTAACATTGAGGCTAATGAGATTTTCAAAGCACTTAATTCCAGGCGTGATAATAATCACTATATACTATTACACAGTACTATATAAAATGTAAAGCAAATCAACTATGAGTATCCTAGTGTTTGATTTGACGTTCAATATGGAGTAAAATATTTCATGAAACTGTACAAGGGCTGCATTCCATCCTCGTCGCGGATGTACCGCGGGAATTATTGTCTTTAAATTTAAATCGAGCTATAACGTGGACCTCCCTCGATACTTCTACGATATGATTTGAATCCATTCCCTAATTGTATTATGTATCTTCAGTACATTATGTTAAAACCCCTTGGCAATAATATGAAAGTATTTTAAGTAAAAACAGACAACCATTTGCAAAACGAACACAAACATGCAACACAATCCTCCCAAACCTAGATGTATATTTTGTCGGTAAAGATGACCGCTGCTCGATGACTAGTTTGAAATTATACTAATGTTTTCAAAGTTCAGCAAGGCTTGCCATGTTCGGCACTAATATTTCATGCCTGTGTATTTCATGTTTTATATGTAGACCTTGTGTTTTTACAATAAAGTAAGCAATAAAAAAAACACTTGATGTTTGTCTATTTTTTAAAGCACTAGCTTCATATTTTTTTTGATGTATTAGAACCCCTTTCGCTTATGGAAGCCCAGGCTTCCAACAAGACAGGATTTTGGAAGGCTGGCCAAGCGAGACTAGGCGCTAGATTCAGTCCTTATTGCCAAAGTTCAGAGCTATAGCATAAATGTAATTTAACGGCAACGTTCCTGCATTCGGAGACTGCATTCACGGTAAACGCTGCATATGTCGTCTCAATCTGACATTTACTTCAAAGGGTGCTATAGCGCTGAACTTCGGCGATATGGATTTAATCGAGCCCTAGAACCCCTTAAAACCTGGCTTATTAGTTCAGTTTCATGGTTCAGAGGAAGCCTACAGTGACAGCATATGCCTCAGGGATTCATCGTGCGATAGAAGTTCTGTCAGTTGAGGGAATGCACACATCCCACTATCTATTCAAAGCTAATAAACCAAAGAGGAAATAGTCTTGTGGTAGTTGTAACCTGACAATAGAGGAACAATAGCGTAGCTTTGCAGCATTCAAATAAAGCAACAATACATAAGATAACAGGAATAAACAAGGCTTTTAATGTAAACAATGGCAATAGTTTAATTCTAATAAGTTAGTCTCATTTAGCACATTTTTACAGACAATCAAAATGCACACTTTTCAGCACTCCACAATTAAAATATAATTCTAATCATTTTGATTACAAGCTTAAAACCAGTCACCAATTACAACATATGTATTTTATGCAGGTTAGAATGTGTGTTATGCACATTTCCCACTCGTCCATAGGTTGCTCTCCAAGCAATAGAATACAGATTGTGTACTTGAAAGTGCAGCTAGTTAATAAATGTACACCTAGGCTGGGATGCAATCTGAGGCGTGTTATAGAACAGACTAAGGTCCTTTACGCTGGAGCCGACATGTGCAGTGGTTACCATGAATAGAATTTCCACAAACGTCTGAGAAAATGCCTTTTAAAAAGGTGCATTGTCAGCTGTCTAGTGCGCTGCTCTATAACACACCTTGAATATATTCCAGGCCCTAAAGAGTGTATCTAAAACAAATCAAATGTTAGATATGTTATTGTCAACAGTAACATATCGTGAGTACAACCACACAACTAAATAAGGAATACACAAAACATGCAATAAATGTATGATCGATCAGACAAAACTGATACATATTTTACCCTTTCATACTGTATACTGATTTTCCTATTGTTGAGATGGGTGTAAAGGCCTCATCATTGTCACCACCAGAAAGCTTACAGGTATACCCAAATGACAAGGCAATAATTCTGAAAAAGCTAATCATGAATCCTTCGTACATCCTTTGGTTGTTGAAAGCATCTACCCGCTCTGACAACTTAACTTATAAACATTAATAAATCATGTTAAACAGACACAAATAACATTTGTTTTCTTTTGGAATTCATGATTTCAAGCTCAATTGATTGATACCATTGAATACTTGTACAGTAAATGCCTCTAACAGCTGGTCCAGGGTAAAATTGTTGTTTAACTCAATGGTAAGGAGTAGGTCGGGGGTTGAGAAAGAGATGACCCTAGAACAGATGTTAACAGCAAAATAACCATGACCTTGTTGTGCATTATGCTAACTTATAGCGTAGGAGCTTGCCCTGGATGTGAATCAGGTCGCAGGTCTATGCGTTGTGAAGCTCATGCTCCTGCCCACTCCTGCCTACTGCATCTGGGTTCGACAGAGGGTCCAAGTCGGCGAACAGGTTGAACCAGGCTGAGAGGTCTTTGGCGGTCTCTGAAGTCTCTGCACAATCCGAACCAGAGGTAAAACATCTCACACAGTAAACTTGGATGTTGACTAGTAATGTCTTGTTTAATACGACTCAGACATTGTGCTATTTATACCCAACAAGTACTTCGAAAGCATTCAAACACAGGTTCTTGTTGGAAGCACAGCTTTTTTTTTTTTATGAGCTAAACCCTTACAATTATATTCATTGGTTTTACACATTTGGCCCAATCCTACCTCTCACTGCTGCTGGCCTAGAGGGGTTCTGATTGGCTCCAGATGATTGCGCTGTTGCCTGGGAGATGGGCTGTGGAATGCTCGTGGCCCAATCTGGAAGGGAGATGCAGATTTAGATCCATCTTGAGGGGATACACATCGTTGCTTGATCCAGGAGACAATAAATTACTTTCACACACAACTTTTGACTTTGTGCAATAGACAAGAATATTGCAATTATTGAACACTGCATGTCTTCACTAAATCTATGTTCTCCAAAATACAATTGTCAGTCCATAAACCATTTCAAAGGTCAAATAAGGGGTACTTATTTATATTTGTCCTGTTTCACGCATGTACAAGTATGTATGTACCCTTCACAAGTGTGGTGTGAAATGGAAATGTGTTTAGTAATACATGTAGATCCACATGAGGTTAAAAGATATTTCAGTGTGACTGTTCACTTCACTAGCCCCCATGTGAATATAGACAAACACAAAAACAGATGAGGGACTACTGTAGTAGTCACTGCCCAGACCCAGAGAGAAATGGAATGGAAAGAGATGAGTAATTAGCTATGGGTAAGCGAATCAAATAGCCAGTGTCAAATAGCCAGCTGTAAAAAAAAAAAAACATTTTAGGGCCACTTTCTCTGTGTGGAAATAGTTACTACACATGGTGAAAAAAGTACTTATTCAGAGAGAAGGGAAAAAAGAAAAAAAAACGGGCCAACTGCACAGCCCTAATTATGTCATTTCTGGGCTCATTCATAAAATCTAACCAACCACAGGGTTGAATTTAATTACGCTACTAACACAAATTGATTATTCAATTGTTTCATGCTTCATACTCTGGTCAGGGATTTCTCCATTTAATCAAGGATGATCTTTTACAGTGAGGGAAAAAGTATTTGATCCTCTGCTGATTTTGTATGTTTGCCCACTGACAAAGAAATGATCAGTCTATAATTTTAAATGGTAGGTCTCCAGACCTTAATCCCATAGAAAATCTGGAGGGAGCTGAAGGTTTGAGTTGCCAAATGTCAGCCTCGAAACCTTTGACTTGGAGAAGATCTGCAAAGACGAGTGGGACAAAATCCCTCCTGAGATGTGTGCAAACCTGGTGGCCAACTACAAGAAAGGTCTGACCTCTTGATTGCCAACAAGGGTTTTGCCACCAAGTCCTAAGTCATGTTTTGCAGAGGGGTCAAATACTTATTTCCCTCATTAAAATGCAAATCAATTTATAACATTTTTGACATGCGTTTTTCTGGATTTTGTTGTTGTTATTCTGTCTCTCACTGTTCAAATGAACCTACCATTAAAATTATAGACTGATCATTTCTTTGTCAGTGGGCAAACTTACAAAATCAGCAGGGGATCAAATAGTTTTCCCTCGCTGTACATGTTCTCTCTCCACAAAATCCTGTGTTTTTGAAGAACTACACGGTGATGCTTCACATGGTTTGTTTTTCAATTAAGAGCAATGCAATCTGACCAATGAATAAATATGCACAACAGTCTTGTATTTGACCTCTGACCTGAGAGAGAAGATTGGAGGTTGTTCCTGTTCTGGTCCAGGAGGTGAGATGGGAGGAAGATGGAGGAGTCTTCCTCCTGCTGGGGTTCCACTAGGCCCCCTCTACTAGTGGCTCCGCTCCCCTGGTCCCCCTTACCAAACACCTCCTGCCACTCCTGTGAGAACTCGCCCTCATCCAGAGACGTGCTGCCCAGAATCTCATTCAACAAGGCCATGCTGTCCCTCTCTCCACCCTCCTCCTGCTCCTGACGAGAGAAGGCTGAGAGAAGATCCTCAGGCCCTGGAATAACCAATCAAATACTGTGTTATTTAGAGGTGGGCAGTGGGCCTAATAACAGGTAGTTGATGATATGTTTTTGGGGGTAAAATAAGAAATAATTTTACATGATCTGTTCATATATTTTTCTCTATTAATTTAGGACACTAGGACACATGTTGAGGTGGTGCTTCTGTACATTACCTGTCATTTGTCTATTAAGGTCGATGTCTTCAAAGAATTGTCCAGAAGGTGTCTTGGTTTGAGCTGCACAGGATGATAATGAAAAGTGCATGGCTTAGATTCAATCAAATTTAGCGTTAACCCAGACTCCATGCAGCCAATGTGATAGGTATAATGCCGGCAACCGCTTGTGGATTTGACAGCTCTAACACAGTTCCACCTCAGACACTGTCAACACAACAGCTATGCGGGTGTTGGGAATCTGATTTCATCTAGCCTTAAATCCATCATTATAGAACAAGTGTGCATTACAATGGCACTATGGTTCTTTACCTTCTTCATTGGACTCTTCATTGGGATCTATTGAGATAAGTCTAAGGACAACAACAAAAAAACATGTTACATGTAGTGTACAGTATAGGATCCTGTGTAGCCTAATGTAAGACTTTAAATTCACTCTGTCATGTTGTATGGATTTCCACTTACTGGCCATCTGCAGTGTCCTCAAGATCTGTCTTTGTTTTGACTTTCTTCTCCCTCTTTTTCTTCGATCCCTGAGATGACAGTTTATCCATGGGGTCTTGGAGGCTCTGGAAGTAGAAGAATGACATACTGACAACGTCACAAGACATGACGCTGACAACGACACCTTGTGCTGTCATCTAAGTGAGGCCCTGTGGTGAAACACACAGTTCCTTCTTAATGTAAAGTACAACACTGTTTAGAGTATATCATAGACTATTCACAGATTCCAAAACCCTGACGAAGATGATACAGCTTAACAGAGGGAAATTGGCTCCAGAGTGGCGCAGCGGTCTAAGGCATTGCACCTCAGTGTTAGAGACGTCACTACAGACCCTGGTTCGATTCCAGGCTGTATCGCAACCGGCCGTGATTGGGAGTCCCATAGGGCGGTGCACAATTGGCCCAGCATCGTCCGGGGTAGGCAGTAATTGTAAATAAGAATTTGTTCTTAACTGAATTGCCTAGTTAAATAAAATGTGAAAACAGATATGATAGAGGCCTCCCTCACCTTGATTGTAGAGAACTCAAAATGCTGGCAGCCCTTAAAGCTCTCATGAATGGCAGCCATAGTGTGAGACGTCTTCTCCCAGAAGTGCAACAGGGTGGTCTGAAACACACAAATACATATTAGCACAAGGCTGTAGCCAACAATTACTATTATGCAATAATTATTATTTAACTTTCAGTGCATACACCACTCCTTGATATTCCGGTGTACCTGGTATGTGGTTAAAACATGAGAAAGCAGATTGCAGCGGCTGGCTCCTAATAAATCGACTTTTTGGCAGACATCATTCTTCAGTTTGTCAAAGCTTGTTTTAGTGGTTCGCACCTGCACTTGAACCTGAGGTGGAGAGAATAGATATTAAATATTGCCCAACTGAAGACAGGATCATAACTTAGGCACGTAACATTGCAGGGAATAATGATCATCACACATGAGAAAACACAGATGTTGCAAGTGCAACCAACGTCTTTCTCACTCACTCACACTCACACACACACACTCACACACACTCACACACAATTTTACAGTAAATTGCACCATCTAGTGGTAAATATAACAATTCCATTTTCGGTTTGATTCTATGAAATTTAGATGTAATTCTTCATACAGAAACAGGTACAAATGCTTAATCAATCTGGCCCACAGACTTCTTTGATACGGTTTAAACAGTCCTTCATCCTGATATGATTGAGACCAATATCTAAAGAGAGTATCCAAACCTTGCGGAATTTCTCCATCTGTTTGTGTGTGTCTGGATCGAGCTCCTGGGATACATCCTTCATCCAGAGCAGTGCTCCACGGTATTCCGTCCTGGACTGTTCCATGCGGTTCACCGTCAGCCAGGTGTCAGAGATGGCCCGGTATCGGAAAGTCTCCACCTCCTGGTAGAGGCGAGACAAAGGACTACGCAGAGACAGCCTGAGGGGGGCAAAAGACTCCTCAACAGAGAACAAATCCACTCATCCAAATGAAGTGCAGCTGACAACATGTGGATGAGTGAAGAGCAGCAGCTGGACAAAAATATACATTTAGAAAGAAGATGATTGTCTGTTCACCTTTTTTCTGCTCCTGAATCTTTTTGACTGGGTTATTGGTCACTAAAGCTTAAATATGGAACCGCAAAGAGTAAGTAAAAATTAACCTATGAACCATTACCGAAACAACGTGGATTACCATGGCACTCTCTCAATTATGAATCATCAGTTTCTATTCAAACACTCTGGATACAGTGTTGATACAGTACAGGCCTATGTCTGTCATAATACAAAGCTCTCTCTGTATGCCGATTTCCTTCTTGCCTCTACACAGCAGACTCCTAGCCTGTCCCTTAGGAGCCAATTGACGCAATTTTGCACCTCCTCTCTCTCTACACTGGTAGTCTATCTTCTCTGTAAGAGGGAGACTACCATCATAGGCAGCGTGAGTTTCAAGTTTGAGGAAGCTAATTCTCACCATAGAACTGTACCCTTTATAAATATAGCATTCCATGCATCACCACATTTGCAGACTTATGCAAGATAACCCACTATTCATAATGTGATGAGTAGATTGGATAGTCATGATTTAGGCCAATGATATAACTCAATCACTGTTTGCAAAAAAAGACTGGCTGCCTGCGTAGTGACGTAGAGCTGTAGGCTAGATCAGATATGTTTCTTCTTTCTTTGCACGGGAAAAATGTGGCCTTTAATAAACACATTTCATGAAATTCTACTACACTTTATATGACCGGAGACATAAGCAGAATCTTTTTTTATAAATACGACAAAAATTACAAGGTAGCCTACTTTGCTGAGAACGACAAACAGATCAATGAAAATGGTCTCCCCTTCTCCTAGGCCTAATATACGAGAAGGAGAGACACAAATACTTACAGTGTGACATCCATCTAACCCGGAAGAGGAAATGATTGTCCAAAAACAAACTTTCAAGTGGCACTGATCAGTGAACATGTGCACTCACTGGTGACATATAGCCGATGATCTCAGCTAGTGCCGATACGTTTGTTCTCTCAATTAAGTTGATAATTTTGATAACTAAAAGACAGTCTTTCCATTGTATTCTCTTTACAGCAATAGCCATTTGCTTTAAAAACTATGTTTTCCCACGATTGTATATTGAAATATTGCAATATGCCTGGCTGGGCCTCTACTTTTCACTGACAGTCGCAACTCAACAATCATCTATTTGGTATTTGCCGCACACGCTGCAGAAATTCCGACTGAAGGCAATGCAATTTAAAACAATCCACAGCTAATCTTTTTTATATATTTTTGTATTTAGAAGATGCTCTTATCCAAAGCGATTTACAGGTGCAATTAGGGTAAAGTGCCTTGCTCAAGGGTACTAAACACATTTTTCACCTAGTCGGCTCAAGGATTCAAACCAGCGACCTTTCAGTTACTGGCTCAACAATCTGCCACCCATTTTAAAGAAGCTAATGATCCTCTGTGGCCAAATCATGCTTTCTGGTGTAGTAGCCTATGTTGAAGGAGTAGGCTAATTAGGCTAGATAATTTTGGCAATTTAATTCCCTTAGCCTTATGGACACACCGCCTATAACTACTATCCTACATGACCGTCTCGCTACCCTAGTAGTCTGTCTCGTCTCCTCTGGTAGAGGGAGAGAGACTACTATCCTGCATGTCTGTCTCTCTAACTTGTAATGTGAGCCCCCTATCCTGTCTGTCTCTCGATCTACACTGCAATATCCAGTCTGTCTGTCCTCTGGTAGTGTGGTCCAGGTACAAACCTCTGCTGGGAGGAGAAGCAGAGGGCCTTCCCGGTAGCCTGCATGATCTTCCCAGCCCTGGTCCGGTCCTGGGAGCCCTGTGAGCGCAGGAACCGCCCCAACTCATTCTCCTCCTGGGATAGAACTGAAGAGGAGGGATAGAGCCACATGGTAGAACTCAGAGGATTGCACAGGGCTTCAGAATCCGGGTCCAGAAGAACCTTGGGTACCCAGATGTAACTGGGTCCGACATGGAAGCGGGTGCCAGATGTGAGGGTGAAAAGACTCACAGCAGATTCTTCTCTGGTACTGCTCGATCACCTTCAATAGCTCCATGCACGTTCTCTGGACAGAGTGAAACACCTACAATGCCATGGAAAAATGACTTATGCCAGTCAACAAATGTATGCATTTTATGCAAATCTTTAGTCTTTGGTAATTGGGAGCAACAGTTGTCTGTGTATCTATGACAATGTATTCATGACACAGTAACAAAACAGATTTGAAGCATTTGATCTGTGAAGCGAACCTCCAGTTTGCCATCCAGGTCTGCGTCTGACGCCACGACATGTTCGTCCTCTTTCTTTCCCGTGACCTTGATGATCTTCTGTTTGGTTTTCCAGTACTTTTGCTGGAACTTGTTCACAACAGATGAGTCTTGGCTTTCAATAAAGCGGTCAAAATACTCCCGGGAGTAGCCACCGCTGCAATGACATCCGAAACGGTCAAAGTCTTGTTACTTTATCAAAAATATGGCAAAAGAACAAATACATTTGTGATGTTAATTCAAATAATATGGTGAGTGTTTTTGTACTCACTAATTTCCCCTCTCCATTTTGTCAGGTTACCTGTAACATAGGTTACATGTTATGTCATGGCTTTGCAGGCCAACTTCAACTCCCTTCCCCAGGTAGGTTTAGACCAATGGTGTTGGCAATGGACTAAAACTGTATGAGTTTCTACCTGCCCATTGGTTGAGGTCAAATATTAAAACAGAGTTGACATCCAACACCATTATGAAAAGTGCACCTGCTGCCCTGCCTGTTATCCTAGACAGTCATTAGACGGTCCATTTATTAGCCCAATCCTTATGTTATTTTCATGCATGAATGGATTTTATTTATAGAGATATATATATATATATATAACCGTTCAAAAATGTAGGGTCACTTAGAAATGTCCTTGTTTTTGAAAGAAAAGCACATTTTTGTCCATTAAAATAACATCAAATTGATCATTTTCATTTATTTATCCGTTATTTTACCAGGTAAGTTGACCCGAGAATACATTCTCATTTGCAGCAACGACCTGGGGAATAGTTACAGGGGAGAGGAGGGGGGTTAATGAGCCAATTGTAAACTGAAAATCATAAATACAGTGTAGACGTGGTTAATGTTGTAAATGACTATTGTAGCTGGAAATGTCAGATTTTTTAATGGAATATCTATATAGATGTACAGAGACCCATTATCGGCAACCATCACTCCTGTGTTCCAATGGCACATTGTGTTAGCTAATCCAAGTTTAGCATTTTAAAAAGGCAATTGATCAGTAGAAAACCCTTTTTCAATTATGTTAGCACAGCTGAAAACTGCTCTGATTAAAGAAGCAATAAAACTGGCCTTCTTTAGACTAGTTGAGTATCTGGGACATCAGCATTTGTGGGTTTGATTACAGGATCAAAATGTCCAGAAACTTCCTAGAAGGCCAGCATCCTGGAGTCGCCTTTTCACTGTTGACGTTGAGGCTGGTGTTTGGCAGGTACAATTTAATGAAGCTGCAAGGTTGAGGACTTGTGAGGCGTCCGTTTCTCCAATTGGACACACTAATGTACTTGTCCTCTTATTCAGTTGTGCACCGGGGCCTCCCACTCCTCTTTCTATTCTGGTTAGAGACAGTTTACGCTGTTCTGTGTAGGGAGTAGAACACAACGTTATACGAGATCTTCAGTTTCTTGGTCATTTCTCACATGGAATAGCCTTCATTTCTCAGAACAAGAATAAACTGATGCGTTTCAGAAGAAAGTTATTTATTTCTGGCCATTTTGAGCTTGTAATTGAACCCACAAATGCTGATGCTAAAGATATTCAACTAGTCTAAAGAAGGCCAGTTGTATTGCTTATTTAAATCAGAACAGTTTTCAGCTGTGCTAACATAATTGCAAAAGGGTTTTCTAATGATCAATTAGCCTTTTAAAATGATAAACTTGGATTAGCTAACACAATGTGCCATTGGAACACAGGAGATATGGTTGCTGATAATGGGCCTCTAGGCCTATGTAGATATTCCATTTTTAAAAAAAGTTTTTCTTTAAGCCGTTTCCAGCTACAATAGTAATTTACAACATAAACAATGTCTACACTGTATTTCTGATCAATTTTGTTATTTTAATGGACAAAAAAATGCTTTTCTTTCAAAAACAAGGACCCCAAACTTTTGAAAGGTAGCGTACCTTAACAAAAAAAGTATATAAAATCTATCATGTTTGGGGACTCATTATCTTGGTCGATACAGTTGAAAACAAAAAATGAATTATTCATTGCGAAATAGGTAGGCTATATATATATTTTTTTAGATATTCAATAACCTTTAACCAAATTAACAAGGCTCAACCTATCACGCTAGTCTAGTCTGTTGGCTAACAGTCCACACCCGAAAGGGCCTGGCAATACTCTGTCACGATTCAGCAGCCTCTGATAATAAGGTGCCTGGTTTTAGGCCTCTCGCTGAGAAGGCAAGCACGCACCTTGTTCAATACATTATCATCGGATAGCCAAGGATAATGCCATAGCATAAGACTTATAATAAGATGATTCCTGCATGTGAGTGAATTAATGTAATGTTCGGCTTTATTCGGCCGCAGTACCAGAATAAACACAGAACGCTTCACATCATCAGCGTATGTTAACCAGACTGCCCTCTCCATATTCTTGTAGCCGCCAATAAACACCTATTGACCAAAGCAATTCATTTACATTGAAAATCAAGATCACATACCTTGCTGTGTTGATAGCCTACCATTCAGCTATAGACAACGTACATACATGTATTCTACTATTATTGACTGTAGGCTACACAGCGTAACCAGCTGCTCATTCTGTTGAATACAATCCTTGCGCAGAATGGTCGATGACGTCATGTAACAACGCACCAAACTTGCTCCCATAAAAAAGGGTGCAGTCGCGTTTGTTCATCAAATATTTGCGATTAGCAAATAAAGCTGCAGAATATCCTCCCTGAGTTACATAAGTGTTCGTCGTGAAAAAAAAACATGTTACAAATAATTTTTGGGGAAAAAAATTGTATAAATGTTTTATTGTAGGCCTATGTGAACTGTAGTGGCCTTAATAAGGACTCGGTTGATAGTAAATATGAAAAATGACATTAAATGGGGATAGTAGGTAAAAAATAGCGCATCTTGATGTCCACTGCAGAGGACATTTACTAACAAGCTTCTATTTAATGTGAAAAAATAATAATATTACACTGCTCTGAAAATTCACCTAACTATTCTTGAGATATGTACCTGTTAAGCTCTGTTTATACCTGGTTCTAACTTGCATCCTTTGTCTTGTCCACATTCTGATTGTGCCCTCATCTTCAGACAGGTGTAGACGACTACAAGATGCATTGTGATCTGATTGTGATCGGACCTTGCAGACCTCGGTTGTAGTCAGGCACGCATTGGTCGCGATCCCCTGCTCAGACTTTGCATGGGCATCAACCAATGGTTGTGTGACACGTCATCGACTGACAGATTGCTATAACATATGATCTTATAGCATGTATTATAGCAGATACCTAAAATACATATTCTGTCGTTGTAAGATCTGGCAGCAGTCAGCAACGCCTGAGGATATGGACAGTGAAACCATTTAAATCATCATGATTGACTTATGACATCAATATATATATTTTTATTTAACTAGGCAAGTCAGTTAAGAACACATTCTTATTTTCAATGACATCCTAGGAACAGTGGGTTAACCAGCACCTCCCCAGCCAAATATTTTTTATATAGGGAGGGACCAGGGAATCTGGTCACAATGTGGACACAGTGGACTGATAAGAGACACATTTTAATACCACCTGTATACCCCAGGAGGTTGGTGGAACCTTCATTTGGGAGGACAGCTCTTGGTAATGGCTTGAGCTGAGTAGGTGGAATGGTAGCAAATACATCAAACACATGGTTCCCATGTGTTTGATATCATTCCATTTGCTCTGGTCCACCCATTATTATGAGCCGTCCTCCCCTCAGTAGCCTCCACTGTAGTAAACATATTTCTGAAAATGTGGGCACAATCAGAATGTGAACAAGATCAGGGGTTGGATTCACAAAACATTACTTACGAAAAAACTTAAGAAGCTGCATAAGACAAAAAATTACTTCTTAAGATAGTTTGGAAATGCAATTCCTCAAAATGTTCTTAGGAATTCGTAGTTTTCTTAGGATCTTTGTAAATATCTTCTTATGTGGCATTTACATTTGTTACGTGCTTGAAACTAATAAATAAGCCTATGCGACAGGGATGATAGGATTTGGCCAACTATAATAAAGTGTTGATATTGTAACGAAACAGCAGGTAGCAGGCCTCGAACCCTCGACCTTCGAGGTCCGGCGCGCTATCGACTGTGCCGCAAAAGCATGCTCATGCGTGATCGATTTCTGCGCTTATAAACCCAGGGTCGTTACAATATTTACATTTGATTACATTTATTTTTTTTGCTTTATGTCTCGTTGGCTCGCGAACCCTTTATATACACACACACACACACACACACACACACACACACACACACACACACACACACACACACACACACACACAAATGTTATTTTTCACATATTATAGCCAGACTAACGTTAGCTACTGTACATCAAAATAAAAAATGGTTAATCAAGGAAAGCGCAATAAAAACTTCATCAAACAATAGCTTGAATTGATGGTGGAGGAAATAGCAGCCAGGAAATGGTTGCTGTTGGAGAGACTTGATAACTGCGGGGTCACTGCAGACACCTAAAAGAGAGGATGGGCGAGAGTGGCCGAGTCTGTCTCTGCCATCGGGGGTATGGCAAAGGACAGTGACGCCGTAAAAAATAAGTGGTCCGACATCAAGTCGGCTGCTAAGAAGGGAGCTGAGAGACCGGGTAATATCCTTCCTGTTTGGCCCTGTCCGGGGGTGTCCTCGGATGGGGCCACAGTGTCTCCTGACTCCTCCTGTCTCAGCCTCCAGTATTTATGCTGCAGTAGTTTATGTGTCGGGGGGCTAGGGTCAGTTTGTAATATCTGGAGTACTTTTCCTGTCCTATTCGGTTCGGTGTCCTGTGTGAATTTAAGTGTGCTCTCTCTAATTCTCTCTTTCTCTCTTTCTTTCTCTCTCTCGGAGAACCTGAGCCCTAGGACCATGCCTCAGGACTACCTGACATGATGACTCCTTGCTGTCCCCAGTCCACCTGGCCGTGCTGCTGCTCCAGTTTCAACTGTTCTGCCTTATTATTATTGGACCATGCTGGTCATTTATGAACATTTGAACATCTTGGCCATGTTTTGTTATAATCTCCACATGGCACAGCCAGAAGAGGACTGGCCACCCCACATAGCCTGGTTCCTCTCTAGGTTTCTTCCTAGGTTTCGGCCTTTCTAGGGAGTTTTTCCTAGCCACCGTGCTTCTACACCTGCATTGCTTGCTGTTTGGGGTTTTAGACTGGGTTTCTGTACAGCACTGTGAGATATCAGCTGATGTACGAAGGGCTATATAAATACATTTGATTTGATTTGATTTAATGTGGACCAGCTGGAGGAGAAGGTGTCGTCCATGATAGGAGAGATGGTGGAAGAGGGACTGCGCAACCGGTAAGTTAGGTAATGTTAGCTGCCTTACAGGCTGACCACACCGCTCGCATTGCGTGCGTGTTCGTTGCAAAATGAATGTAGAAATGTATGTTATTCAATTATTTCACCCATACTGCTAGCGCTCCAACGAGCAATAGAAATCAGTTCTATTTCTGACGCAGATCGCGCTGCAAGTCCTGCCTCTCCCATCTCCTCATTGGTTTAAAGAAGCAGTTACCCACATGCCATCTCCTCATTGGTTTTACCCACGTGGGTGACTGAAAGAGAACGTGGCGGTAATCGCAATATAAAGAGAGATGACTAGAAACGATTGAGTTGACTGTTTTATGTGTGGATTAATTGGCGGATTAGAGGACCTTGTGTATTTCAGGTAAAATAACAACTCAATGTTTATATCCCAGGACAACAGCAACAGCAAGCTAGCTAAATAGGACAAATTAGCTAGCAAGTGCAAGCTAACTAGCTAAATTGCCATAAATGTTTAATGCTTTTCGACCTGTCCCCCAAATTAATATAATTGTTTCATTATAGCCGACGTTATCGTTAGCTAAGTTAGCCAAGTTCTTTTTCGCAAATTGACGAGATAACGCTAGCTATTTAACACTTCTAGAATATTGTAATATATTGTTAATTACTAGCTAGCTAGATAATGCACGTGTAATTTGTTTTCTTGCTGTATTTAAATATCCGGTAGCCAACTGTGTCTGTGGCGCAAGAAAACGTTAATGTTAACAAAAATATCCATTCGTCTCAAGACAAGGGTTTAGCTGTCCTAAAGTGAAGTACATTTCCAAGAATAAATCCTAAAGCATTATTTTCAAGAATCGCATTTCTTAACTTTTTTCTTAGGAATAGCAACTTTGCTTAACTTTCTTCTTAAGTCTAGTTAAGGAAAAAACGGCAGTTAAGAAGACATTGTGAATCCGGCCCCAGGACAAATGAGCATTACAGCACCAGGTAATTACACAATTACAAACACTTACCATAAGGTGTGCTAATTGTGCTGGTAGCCGTAATGATGAAAGAAATAAGAAATGATTAAGGTGACACCCCCACACATGTGATATCATTGAAAAGCCTAAAATGTCCTCTCAAAGGTAAACCAGGACATAACACAATGGCATGTATGGCCTTAGAGTTATGGAACAAATATGAATGTCCATTAGAGAGGACAAAAATGAATTGTTGGGTCTCAGGAGGATATGACATTATGTTCTTATGATGAATTGATTAACAAATAAATACAAAATATAGTCAAGGGACAGCCCTTTGAAAGAGAGGGAGAGAGCGAGCGAGAGAGAGATATGAAGAATGCAAAAACCTTGGAAAGAAATTGAGAAACCTATCCAGCCAAAAACACAGAGACCCAGAAAACCTTAACTAATGCCTTTACTACTGGGAAACACTGAAACAGTACATAAGTACCCTAAGAAAAAATAAGGAACAACATGTCAGAAAACAGCTCAATGTGATTGAAGAATGCATAGAGTCAAATCACTTCTGGGAGCACTAAACAAACAGCACAAAGAGCTATCTATCCAAAACCACTTCTCTAACCTTTTCATCATATAACAAAGAACCAAGAACAAAAACATGATCATTTAGAAAACTTCAGCTATTAAATACCACCAATTACATTGTATGAGCTACAGGACAAAATACAAACCCTCCATCCCAAAAAGGCCTGTGGTGTTGATGGTATACTAAAGGAAATAATAAAATATGCAGACCATACATTCAAATGGGCTATTCTTAAACTCTTCAAAATGATCCTCAGCTCTGGTATCTTCCCCACTATTTGGAACCAACATCTGGTCACCTCAATCCACAGAAGTGGAGACAAATTTGACCCCAATAATTACTGTGGAATCTGTGTCAGGAAAAATCCTCAGCCGACTCCAACATTCAATGTTCTGAGCAAATGTCAAATTGGCTTCTTACCAAAATATCGTACAACCAATCACGCATACACTTATTGACAAACAAACAAAACAAAAGCCTTCTCATGCTTTGTTGATTTCAACAAAGCTTTTGACAAAATTTGGCATGATGGTCTGCTATACACATTGACGGAAAGCAGTGTTGGGGGAAAAACATATGACATTATAAAATCAATGTGCACAAACAACAAGCGTGCAGTTGAAATTGGCAATAAACACACATATTTCTTTCCTCTGGGCTGTGGGTGAGACAAGATTGCAGCTTGAGCTCCATTTTCTTCAACATACTATATACAGTATATCAACAAATTGGCGAAGGCACTAGAAATGTCTGCAGCACCCGGCCTCACCCTACTGAACTCGGAAATCAAATGTTTGCTGATGATCTGGTGCTTCTGTCCCCAACCAAGGAGGACTTACAGCAGCACCTAGATCTGCTGCACAGATTCTGTCAGACCAGGGCCCTGACAGTGAATGTCAGTAAGACAAAAAGAATGGTGTTCCAAAAAAGATCCAGTTGCCAGGACAACAAATACATATTCTATCTAGACACCGTTGCCCTTGAGCACACAAATCATTTTACCTACTGTACCTTGGCCTATGTATCACCAACACAGGTAACTTCCACAAGGCTGTGAACGATCTGAGAGACAAGGCAAGAAGGGCCTTCTATGCCATCAAAAGGAACATAAAACTCAACATCCGTATCAGGATCAGGCAAAAAATACTTCAATCTCGACTTTGTTTCGGGTCTAACAAAACTTGTGCCATTACATCCTCCAAACACCGGCTTCTCGTGCATTATCACTTAAATAGAATGCCTCTATGGTTGTAAGTTCTGGGGTCCACTCACCAACCAATAATTCACAAAATGGGACAAACACCTAATTGAGACTGCCTGCAGAATTCTGCAAAAATATACTTTGTGTACAATTCAAAACCCCAACCAATGCATGTAGACTTAGGACTATACCTGCTACTTATCAAAATACAGAAAAGAGCTGTTAAATTCTACAACCACCTAAAAGGAAGCGATGCCCACACATTCCACCACAAATCACTCACTTACAGATAGATGAACCTAGAGAAGAGTACCCACAGCCAACAGGGGCTCTGTTCACAAACACAAACAGACCACAGAGCCCCAGGAAAGCAACACATTTAGACCCAACCAAATTGTGATAAAGGAAAAAGATAACTATTTGACACACTGGAAAGAATCAACCAAAAAACAGAGCAAAATGGAATGCTATCTGGCCTTAAACAGAGAGTACACAGTGGCACCTGACCACTGTGACTGACCCTAAATGTTGACAATCCTTGACTATGTACAGACTCAGTGAGCATAGCCTTGCTATTGAGAGAGGACACCATAGGCAGACCTCACTCTCAAGAGAAGACAGGATATGTGCCCACTGTCCAGAAAATTAGGTGGAAACTGAGCTGTACTTCCTAACCTCCTGCCAAAGGTATGACCATATTAGAGACACATTTCCCACAAAGAATTTGAAATCAAATCAAGCTTTGCTCAACTCCCAATATCTATTAGGTGAACTATCGCAATGTGCAATCACAGCAGCAAGATTTGTGTCCAGTTGCCACAAGAAAAGAGCAACCAGTGGAGCACAAACAACATTGTAAATACTTATTTATCTCCGCCCCACTATTCGTACTACAACTATTAAAACCAAATGCATGCTTTTCAACCGTTCGCTGCCTGCACCCGCACGCCTGACCAGCATCACCACCCTGGATGGTTCCGACCTTGAATATGTGGACATCTATAAGTACCTAGGTGTCTGGCTAGACTCTAAACTCTCCTTCCAGACCCATATCAAACATCTCCAATCGAAAATCAAATCAAGAGTCGGCTTTCTATTCCGCAACAAAGCCTCCTTCACTCACGCCGCCAAACTTACCCTAGTAAAACTGACTATCCTACCGATCCTCGACTTCGGCGATGTCATCTACAAAATTGCTTCCAACACTCTACTCAGCAAACTGGATGTAGTTTATCACAGTGCCATCCGTTTTGTCACTAAAGCACCTTATACCACCCACCACTGCGACTTGTATGCTCTAGTCGGCTGGCCCTCGCTACATATTCGTTGCCAGACCCACTGGCTCCAGGTCATCTACAAGTCCATGCTAGGTAAAGCTCCGCCTTATCTCAGTTCACTGGTTACGATGGCAACACCCATCCGTAGCACGCGCTCCAGCAGGTGTATCTCACTGATCATCCCTAAAGCCAACACCTCATTTGGCCGCCTTTCGTTCCAGTTCTCTGCTGCCTGTGACTGGAACGAATTGCAAAAATCGCTGAAGTTGGAGACTTTTATCTCCCTCACCAACTTCAAACATCTGCCATCTGAGCAGCTAACCGATCGCTGCAGCTGCAGCTGTAAATAGCCCACCCATTTTCACCTACCTCATCCCCCATACTGTTTTTATTTATTTATTTTTCTGCTGCTCCAATATCTCTACCTGTTCATAACCATCTGATCATTTATCACTCCAGTGTTAATCTGCATAATTGTAATTATTTGCCTACCTTCTCATGCCTTTTGCACACAATGTATATATAGACTCCCCTTTTTTCTACTGTGTTAATTGTTTACTCCATGTGTAACTCTGTGTTGTCTGTTCACACTGCTATGCCTTATCTTGGCCAGGTCGCAGTTGCAAATGAGAACTTGTTCTCAACTAGCCTACCTGGTTAAATAAAGGTGAAATAAAAAAAAATAAAAAAATAAAATATTTGCACATTGTTAAAAACTCTGTGCATAGCTGATAATGTAACGCTTGAAATGTATTTGTCTTTTAGAAATGATTTTGAGTGCAATTTACTGTTCATTTCTAATTGTTTTTTGTTGATGTTGTTAAATTAGTTTCTTCTCACTTGTGTTTATTGTTTATTTCACTTGCTCTGGCAATGTATACATAACCAATAAAGAAGCCCCATTGAATCGAGAGGGAGAGGAGAGAGAAGGTAGAGAGAGACAATTGTAACAGAATGTGTCTTTGAATTACTAGCGCATAATGTTTTCATAATAAAGACACATTTGTAAGAGGCAACATCTGTACTGCAATGACGTGGTTTCCATCAGCATACATTGACCAACTATGGACTATCAAGGAAATTAATAGCACATATGCTGCAGTGACAGTTACAACCATAGGATGGCAGCAAAACATCAAGGAATTGAGAACGAATTGTCCCTCCCTTTCCATTGAAGCACTGACCTATAGATGTCTCATCATGACAGAAGTCCATTCAAGTATAGTTCCTTACATTGCATACTATTATGGAGATGATGCCTCATCAATTCAATGATAAAGATAAAGATACAATGAATAAAAATTTGTTGAATCATCATTGTGAGTTTCAACATCATAGGCCTACCAAAAGGCTGATGACTGAACCAAATAACCTTTATTCATGTCTATCTATGCAATGTATCTTTGTGTGTATCTATATCTATGCAATCAATCAATGTGTGTATCTATATCAATGCAATCTATCTTTGTGTGTATCTTGTGGTGGAATTATTGTAATCAAAAGGATAAACTTTTAGATTTCTTCAAAACAATCAAACTTTATTATTTAATTAGTGCAGTAATGGAGCTGGTTGGTAATCACCCCTGGAGGTGATCACTGAGAACTCAACCAGCTGGTTTGAGCCACAGTATTATTATAGCAAAGTCCATCCTCCTTCAGTCTACATGACAAACAACAGATGCATGGAATGGATCACAAGGTTAAAATTTGTGTGAAAGATACTTTTTGTTCACAGTAGACGGTATCTGCTGTAAAAACAGTTCTTATTGTGTAAAGACCAATGTCTGGCCCCCCAACTCCATACTGGAGCCATCTCCCCCTGGTACCCCAGTACAGAAACATTAACTCATGCTCTGGAATGCGGTATCACCCATCCTCAGTAGAACACACACAGATGAGCGTTCTACCAACCCCTTATTCTGTTGCATAAAACAGCCATTTGATGTAATAACAGCATTATAACATAATTTTGTAATTTCCACAATCTACACTACCGGTAATACGTTTTAGAACACCTACTCATTCAAGGGTCTTTCTTTATTTGTACTATTTTCAACGTTGTAGAATAATAGTGAAGACATCCAAACTATGAAATAACACATATGGAATCATGTAGTAATGAAAAAAGTGTTCTATATTGTTATATATTATACATTATATTTTTATATTTGAGATTTGAGATTTGAGATTCTTCAAATAGCCACACTTTGCTTGATGACAGCTTTGCACACTCTTGGTATTCTCTCAACCAGCTTCATCTGGAATGCTTTTCCAACAGTCTTGAAGGAGTTCCCACATATGCTGAGCACTTGTTGGCTGCTTTTCCTTCACTCAGTGGTCCGACTCATCCCAAACCAGAGATCATCTGTCCACCCACACCGTGTCACACAAAGACATTGCGTTTGGAACCAAAAATCTCCAATTTGGACTCCAGACCAAAGGACACATTTCCATCGGTCTAATGTCCATTGCTCGTGTTTCTAGGCCCAAACAAGTCTCTTCTTCTTATTGGTGTCCTTTAGTAGTGGTTTCTTTGCAGCAAATCAACCATGAAGGCCTGATTCACACAGTTTCCTCTGAACAGTTGACGTTGAAATGTGTCTGTTACTTAAACTCAGTGAAGCATTTTTTTGGGCTGGTAACTCTAATGAACTTATCCTCTGCAGCAGAGGTAACTCTGTGTCTTCCATTCCTGAGGCAGTCCATATGAGAGGCAGTTTCATCATAACGCTTGACGTTTTTTGCGATGCACTTGAAAAAACGTTCAAAGTTATGTAAACTTTCCGTATTGACTGACCTTCATGTCTTAAAGTAATGATGGACTGTCGTTTCGCTTTGCTTATTTGAGCTGTTCTTGCCATAATATGGACTTGATCTTTTACCTAATAGGGATATCTTCTGTATACCATCCCTACCTTGTCACAACACAACTGATTGGCTCAAACGCATTAAGAAGGAAAGAAATTCCACAAATTAACTTTTAGTTGAAATGCATTCCAGGTGACTCCCTCATGAAACTGGGTGAGAGAATGCCAAGAGTGTGCAAAGCTGTCATAAAGGCAAAGGGTAGCTATTTGAAGAGTCTCAAATATAAAATAATGTTTTGATTTGTTTAACACTCCTGGTTACTACATGATTCCATATGTGTTTTTTCATAGTTTTTATGTCTTCACTATTATTCTACAACGTAGAAATAGTAAAAATAAAGAAAAACCCTTGAATGAGTAGGTGTTCTAAAACTTATGACCGGATTTGTATACAAATCTGATGTATCTTTGTGTGTATCTATATCTATGTAATCTATCTTTGTTTGTATTGTTTTTTTAAACTGGCAAATAAAATCAATCAATCAATTATCCATGGATTTATAACAATTATATGTGTTTAATCACTTATTTGTATTTATGTAGAGGTCATTCTCATTAAATATGCAAAAACATTTTGTCATGTGAATCTGTGGAAAGTATAATCTACGAACACAGAACCAAATCTACCTAAAGCACTACTCTGCCATACTCTTCACACAAATCATAACATGTCTCCTTTCCACTTCATTTAAACTTGCCTTTTCTCTGAGAAGTTCATATCTTGACCTCTGACTTCACTGGAGGGCTCTACGCCAGGCTAGGGCTAATGTAGTAGTGTCTCATTTGAATCTTGATCTCCATCATTTCCATACTTACTGATGTCCTCCACCCTATCGGTTCCCCCAACTGGTCTTATCTCAACGTCCTGGATCTTATCAAACCAATTTGGTTCTACTTAAGCGACACAAGAAAATGGAACATCTTAAAATAGTTTTTTTGTTGGCAATACAATTCAATCAGGATAGACTCACAGAGAAAGGTTATCAATTTATGAAGATCTCAATCAGACCGGAGGCTACCTAACTGATTGTTTCTTTCTGTCTGACAAGTGCCATTCTCCTACTGCAGCTTGTGTCCCCACACTTGAGGATAATCTCCATTAATATCTTGTCTTCCTTGTCACAGTCTTGTTCTTTGTTAAAATACTTCCCTCTACCCTCTCAGTCTCTGCTACATTAGCAAATGTCACAATTAACGACTAATTGAGCAAATTGGGTTGTGTCTGCAATCAACAAACGGCGTATTATTTCCCAGTACACTGGGTCAACATGAAAATGAAAAAATATGTTTGTCACTATAGTGGTTTCCACTCCTCCAGATCCCCTGACCCCCAAATGGACTATTCCTGCCTTGATAGGTCACAAACAATTGCCCAATTGACTTTTCTCTCCAGTTAAGCTTGATGATAAGGAACCATGGCATTTACTGAGAACCATAATGCACTGCTCTTATCTCTGTATCTGCTGTACAGTAAACCTATGTCTGGATTTTATGGGAAACAATTCTAGATTGTTCATGTAGATTGGTCGTTTTTATTAATCCATAGGTTGGGAGTCACAAATTCCACTCTCAATCCTTCTCATGATGGACCTAGGCTTTATACCAGGTTAAAATGATACAAATGAGATGTATAAAAACCTAGGTCCATATTTTACACAGCATACTTGACCACAAAACTCCTCCTGACCATTCTTATAAGGATTAGGTGCATTTTACCAGCCTTGTATCTCGACTCCTACAGATGGAGAGAGAAGACCTGATAAAGGCTTTATGCCAAAACCCAGTGCTTTCCCAACATGTCTTTCTCTCTAGAGTAATGACCAGTTAAACCCTTTTTTTAACCTAAACGTCTCTGCCCGTCTCTGTTGCAAAGTAGTGTCTGTTTCTCTCTACCTTTCCTCAGTTTGTCACTAGAACATGATCCAGATTCCAAGCTGAACTCCTCGGTGCCCAGTCATGATTCATCACTTCTTCTGCTTGTGTTTGAAGATTAGTCTGTAGCACAGATACATCCTCACTGGGCATCCAGGCAGCTTAGAGGCCAAAATCCATAATCCCTTCCCCTTCATGGGAATTGTCCATGCACTTTACTACACTGCAATACGGTCCCATTTTCAGCAGGCTTTCAAGTCCCAGCCACACACAACCAGTGATGTGTATGTTGTGTGTTTCACCAAGTGTTGATTTTGAGCGTTAGATTGAGATATTGTATTTTGGATCCCCTACTTATCAACAGTTAATGCTTGTCAGTTACTCTTTGAATAGCTGTGACAAGCACTCTTAATGTTCAAACTACTCAAGAATATTTGCTTTTAATAGGTCGAATGACATTGAAATCAAGTCTTGTCATAGTTTCTCTGAATTTCACTGTACAACAAATAGCATAAGCCTTTGTCAGGGAAAGTAAAGCCCTATATGTTTATGCCAGTGCCTGGCTAGTTCCATCCCCACACTGTTTGGCATGCTATGTGGCACTGAGGGCAGAATTCCCGTCACTGTGTTGGCACAGAGTTTGACTCATTCAAGGTTGAGCCTTGATTTAATGGTGATGCATTTTTTTAAGTGCATCATCTCTCTCTCTCTGCGTAGCACCTAGTTCATCTCTGTCACAAACATTGCCTTTCCATCTCACCTTTAGCGGTAGAGGTAGGAGGAGTGGTTCTAGAGATATAAATCAATTGAAAACTAACCCCCAGCTCAAAAACATGCCAACCCTGATTGTTTCATTGGCAGAATATCCAAGGCGGGGTAGCAGCAGAGCAGGCCAAAGTAAACATGGAACTTTATACATCAACTGGTCATGAATCATAAATACTTTTATTTACATGTCTGGATATGTTTTTTTCAGTAAATGAAATGGGGCCAAACATATTCAGACAAGGGAGCTGGGTTCAGCCTCTTTTCCTCTCGCTGGCAATACATAACGGTAGCAGGGAAACACAGCTACATTGTCCCTGCTGATTGGAGGGCTTGATAACACAGATGACGGGTAGAGGAATGTGTGTGAGGCATGTAATCCCCTTAAGCCTCATGTAATTTGCAGAAGCCAATGGATCCTTGACGTAAAAACGTCAATACTTACTTAGGTGTCTGCTTTAGATCACCCAATTTCACAATTACCATTGATGCTACATCAGAACGATTCAGCCCTACTTAGCGTAATGTGGTAATATACTATTGTATACCCAGCTGTGTAACTATTACGCTAAATTGAAAACGCTTCCTCAAGTCACCTTTAGATAGCCCTCTATGGAACATTTGATTCCTGGCTTGATTCTCTTTATTCTATTGAAACAATAGGTTGAGTAATAGTTGACCTGCTCTGAGTTACAGTGAAAGCTGTTGGAAATACTGTATCCATACAGAGTTTGAAAAGTGTACCAGCTGACAACATGAACATGTAAAAAAAAATAGCTTCAGAAACTGTCTTAATGAATATAATGTGAGAATGTGTAGGTGTGGAAGCCTTCTGTTCCAGAGAGGAACACAGACAGATGTTCATATGGTGGGCCGATTGCACTCAAATGATGTCAAATATGAATTCTCTTCGTACCGTTGAACGTTGAATAGAATTATGTCCTTCTCCAAATGGTAACAATTTGCCTGGAACTGAGTGGCAAAAGTTTAGCATGTCAGATATTGCTGCACGAGCAGTTTGACAGGATTAATAGAGCGTAAACTTCATTTCATGTTGCCACAATTCATTCTATTCAGATGGGCTAAATAGTAGTGTTCATTTTGCAGCATATTTAGGTGCAAAGTGTTCATACCTAGTTCTGCCCAGGGGCATTAATCCAGAGTAATGAAACGATCCTATCCTCTGTGGCTTTTTAATCTATTCACTGGGAAAGTAATTGACAAGCCACAGTATGTGCATTAGGATAGCTCCATCACCAAAGGACAGCTGTCACTAAAGCAATTAAAATGACAGAGTTTAATTAATTCTCTCTAGTTTTACCTGATATGAGACGTTCACAATGAGTGAGCTTTCATTTCCAGGATCGTAATAGCGTTTGGACGAGAGCAATTCATTTGTAATTCAAAAACCACACGCCATTGTCTGCTAGAGCTTTAATTCGTCAGTATTTCACACAGAAATTAACACCACAGATTCAAAGCAAAACACCACATGAATTATGTAATAACATAAGATATGAAATGACAATAATGAATTATTCTGGAATTAGATGCTAATTGCACATACTCAAATAAGTCATTTGACATCCCATCTGATGATCTGTTTATGAGTGATGTGCTATTTGGTCACTAATATAGATGTCATATCAGATAAAGAGCTAGGCTAACCAAGTGTACCTAGCCCTACATACAGTACGTGAAGGACTGCAACAAGCATGATACTTAGCATGCTTTTAGCTTAGCTTCTTGAAAAAGGACCAAGACACAATTAATTACGGAGCCAACTACCTCCGACACCAGGAGAGCAGGATCCCAATAACTTTTTAATCCACCTAAATGTCAAGGCAACGTTTACAGGTCTCCTCCTCCTCCCAGTCTCCAATGGTTGCCAAAAGGCCAATGGTTAGTCATCTGTTTACTCCTGCAGCTGCTGGGTGTCGTTGGGAGTCTGAAGGAGAAATCCCCTGACTCTATCTGCCATTTGTGACAGTTCCCCAGACCACATTAATCAGGAAGTTCTCTGAGAGCAGGCGGAGACCAGAGGCTTGGCGTATGGCTATGGCCCAGAACAACTGCACCAACGGACTGGATCTGGGATGGGGGATAATTCACTCATTGAAAGCCTTGTGTTAATCATGCAGTAGTATATTATAGATGGAGGGTTTCATTCATAGAAATGGTACCAGATAGAGCTTAGACTCAGAAGCAAGTGCAACTATCGGACATGGCCCATCTAAAAGAGTGCAGTTGAATTCATATATGTATTTCAAAGAAATAATAATTAGCCATAAAAGAAGTTTAATGTATTACATAAAATGAAGACAAGTGTCCAGGTTGGCAACATATTTAACGGATCTTAGACAGAAAATGAAAGACCCACTCAAATAATATAATCTGAAACATTTGTCATCCAGTAGCCATGACAGATAACTGCTCTCAATCTACGAGTCAAATGTTAACGTTTATTTCTGTCAGCTTTGTTCATTCACATCATAAATCCCTGTTCACACTCTCTTATCAAATAGGCCCCTCTCTTCACAGGAAACAAACCCTATTTCTTATAAAGTACCTTGTCGAATCTTCCATTCCATGTTTCAGTTGTGTCAACATCAAACGAGTCTGTGTGCAAGTGTACAGTACTAAAGACCTTGTAATAGTTGACTAGTTAGATGTACAATGCAAACAGCATAAAAAAAAACGATACCTCAAGGTGCCTATCAACCTCCTAAAGGATTTCTATTCCCATTGTGTGTCAGTGTAATTCCCAGACATTATTCTCTCACACAGGGTTGACAATCACAGTGATGGTTCTCAGAGATGTTTCACAATCAGCTACAAGCATCACATTTGCATAATGAAAGCTCAACGGCCAAATCGAATATCCAGTATCATTATCGTATGGTGTTATTACATCATCATCATCCAGAATTTGCGTTATTGATGTCAGAAGTGGTTGTTATCATGTGTGGAGAGATGCCTCTGCAGTTTAATACATGTCCTCTGGCAAGCAGCACATTTTATGCTGTAACTTTCTTTGATTTCCTTGATTTAATGTTTTATAGCGAACAGAGTGGGGACTCTTTACTGTGTTTTTTCCCTCACGGGGCAAACATAAATGGTTCTTTTTTAAATATTGAAATACACTTAGATCCATAATGAATGAAAGTCCTCCGTTGATCTGATTTACTCTGCATCCACTTGTGTCGGACAGGATATAACTGAGGGCAAGAGATTGCTATCAACAGGGCATCAATGTCAGAGCTGAAAACCATTGCTAACATTTGTTTTCTTCGTTATCTACCAAAAACAATGTACACTGAGTATACAACACATTAAGAACACCTTCTCTCTCTATGATATAGACTAACTAGGTGAATCCAGGTGAACGCTATGATCCCTTATTGGTGGAATTGGTTAAATCCACTTCAATCAGTGTAGATGAAGGGAAGGAGACAGGTTAAATAAGGATTTTTAAGCCTTAAGACAATTAAGACATGGATTGTGTATGTGTGCCATTCAGAGGTGGCAGGCACACCTGTTTTTGTCAAGAACTGCAACACTGTTGGCTTTTTCATGCTCAACAGTTTCCTGTGTGTATCAACAATGGTCCACCATCCAAAGGACACCCAGCCAACTTGACACAATTATGGGAAGCATTGGAGTCAACATGGGCCAGCATACCTGTGGAACGGGTTGACACCTTGTGGAGTCCAGACCCTGAAGAATTGAGGCTGTTCTGAGCGCAAAAGGGGGCGCAAATCAATATTATGAAGGTGTTCCTAATGTTAGGTGTACTCAGTGTTAATCTGTAGGAAATGTGTTTTAACATAATTGTTCTTATTAAATGTAGCCTAGATTCTAGATGCCTGCTGTTTAGTGTGTGTTGTCCCCATGTTGATGTTTTAATAATTCACTGAGACTGAAAAAGAAACAATTCTGAAAGGATCTGTATTTCTGGCTGTCATTCAGATACAAACACGTAATGAAATAGATGGCACGTCTTAATGCGTTCTGACACTTTCCTTCGCAGTAAGTCGGCATCTACCTACTTCATTTCCGCTTTGTAATCACCAGCGACAAACAGAAATGGACAGTGAGAGAGAAGGAAAATTCAAAATGCTATTCCATCAACACACAATTAGAAGATCGAAACGGTTTCTAATAGAATAAAGTGGGCTTCATCAGTTATTATTTACATAAATGACAAATCTTCAGAGAAGGCTCCGGCTGAGCACTTTCTTATAGCTACTGCAGAGGGTCAAAATACAGGAGTAAAAAGTATGCCAAGCCAGGAAATGTTGCGTACTAATTGCTCTTACAATGGCCATAGGGAAGGTCTGCTCAGTGTTGCGATCTCACAAGCAGCAGGGATTCATTGGCTTTAATAATACGTTTTAACAGTTCCGTTCCGACAGTAAAGCATCCCCCTCTGTTCTATTGAGGGCCGTGCTAGCCTAGCTCAAATCAACTGACACCTCTCAGGAGCGAATGCCCTGTCTGTCTCTGTTCCTTTCCCTTAGCCGCTCAGCCAATCACCCGGTGGGGAGGTAGGGAGTATCGCTGTGGTAGTTGTAATCCGGACACACTTTCTGCACCAGCTTGTAGTCGGTGCTGTAGAAGGAGATGTAGATGCAGATGACTTTGAAGGGCTTGGAGCACAGCCAGGACACATGGCTCTGGGTCTGCTCCTGAGGGCAGCTCTGCGAGGGGTCGTGGGAACACAGCGACTTCCTGGTGCCCTTCTCCACCTTCTCGTACTCCACCCTGCAGTTGAACAGCTTGGTGTCTTTGGGCTCGAGGACCGTCGACTGCTGCAGCTGGAACTCCACGGCCTTGGTGGGCGGCACCAGCCCCACCGACACGTTGCCCTGGCCCGTAGCGTTGTGGCGGAAGTAGACGCTGAACGTGCCGTTGCCGTGGTCTACAATCTTCCCGGTGATCAGCAGGTTGAGCTTCACTGTCTTGATGTTGGAGTGGAAGTCGCCCCAGCCGAACATCTTCTTGAACTTTCCTGTCTTGACGATGGGTCTCCTCTTGGATCGGGAGCGGGGGTCATGAAGGCTAGAGGTGTTGTGGAGCCAGTCCCAGAGCTCCTGTTTAGAGTACGGTTCCAACTTGTCATAGTTCAGATCCAGGCCAGACAGATTCTTGTCATAAAAGGTCTGGGAGAGCAGATGACTGATGGATAAGTCCTTGCTGGTGTCTGTTGTCCAGAGGTCCTTAGCTCTTGACTTTGGTCTCTCTGACTTCAGAACGTCTGAACTTCCAGATGCAGATGAATGGGCACTTGTAACCTGTGGAAAACAAAGAGACATTGCAATCCTATTTCAATGATGAAACACAACAGGCACAAACCATTAAACAAATAAGCCTGATGTGGAGGATAAAAAGTGATATGTCCTTGATTATGCCATTGTTTTGTTTTATACCAATAGATCATACATGAACTGTCGGTCTGAAATGGCAATAAAGTCAGTTCCCATTTGAAATTCAGTGATGCTGAAGGTCGTGACTAATGGATATAGAAAGAATATGAGACAAATTCAGTGCATGACACAATTGCCTCATATGAACAGTGCCCTTTATCAAAAGTAAGGCCATTCCAATCCTGCCATACATATAGATGACTGAAGCGTTTATTCAGTAGCCTACAGACGTGACGCAACACCAGACTATTACCCGCTGAATGTACCCTGAACGGTTGATTGATGATTCCTTTACTCCGGCCCTCATAATAATACAGATGACAGGGCTAAGATTCCCACTGCACTTCATGAAGAATGGTGACAGTGATGGCCTAACCCCATCTGTGGAACGTGACAGCAGATCTATCTGGGCAAAGTCTTACATCTTGTACCTTTACCTCAGATCAATACTAAGAGAATAAGGTCTCTCTTTCAGAAAGTTCACTGGATGACATTGCGGTATGGTAGTCTGTATATTGCAACAGTTATAGTGTGAATGCATGTTGGATTTGGATGTAGCATACTTCATTTGAAAAAGATCATTTGTGGTGCTCAAGCCTAATTTCAATCTCATCTTTGTTTTGGACAAAATATGACTTCATACATTGAACATGAAAACTATGAAAAAAATAGTGCAAAACCTAATTATAATCTGCCATCTTGATTTAATTTGAAACTTTTCTTCAGTAATGTGAGTTATAAAGGGGACAGTTTACTCTACTCTGGTTAAATAATTTGTATTTTTTTGCACTTTGCACAATTATTTTGCACTAAGGAAATGTCACTGCAATGTTCTTTAACTTATACATTTGCGTTCTCCATCTGAAAAGAAATAGGAAAGGTTGAGTGCTTCAGTTTCATTGAATAGGAAGTATGACCCATAATTCAAATAAGCCCCATTTATTTCCCAAGGCTTTCTCTTTCCTGATTCATTAGCAGTGGGGTCTCCAATGACCAAATGAAAAATAGCTTTCATAGAGCTGTAATTACCTGTGCTGCTAAATGACTGAAGCTCAATCTCAACGGATTCCCCCTACTTGGAAGGACAGACGTTATTTTCTCGCTTTCATTTAACCTTTATTGAACCAGGAGAAAGACTCAAGGTTAAAAACTTATTTTGCGAAGGCGACCTGGAAAATAAAACATTTAGTTTTCCCTTTAAGGATCTCACAACACATATCCCATTTAGTTGATTCAGACACGTTTCTCCTAAGCAATCATATGCACAATTACACTGTATAGGGTACATCTTAAAGTCACAACATTTTCTTGAGAGTTAGCTTGGTCCTTACTGTCTTGTCATGAGGGTTATTATACTGGGTTCAACACTGACATCCAATTAGCTTTCATCTGAAGCACCTGACAGCCTGTGCAAACTGTCATGGTCGGGATTAGAGGGCTCCATGTCACATTCACAGAGACCCCAATTCACGGATTATAAACAACCTGTAATCCACACGACAGAGATTAGGCAAATCGAGGCATTCCTGACTAAACCAACACTTACATCAAGGCAGCCTTGCCTGGGGAAACAGGGGAAAAAGGCCAAGCTTACCTCGCTCTGTTTGAGAGCATGTGAGACTGGAGAAGACAGAAAATTAAAAAATGTTTTGCTGGTGTTAAATGGAGGTGGAGAAACAGGTTGTCACCAACAGCTGTACTGGGATGAATTTGAAAAATGTGAGGCATTGCTCATCAGCCAGTTCTAAATCTCACTTTTTGTCAATCTTACCTGTGGCCTTAAACAAACCAGAATTCCTGCACATGATTACACAAATGCTGGGATTATTTTATAATCTGTTTAACCCTGTTAAAACCTTATTGGAAATACCCTAGCGAGTCCTATTGTAAATACCCATAGACCCATAATGTGGTAAACACAGTAGATGGATGAACCTGAATGTTATCTCTTCCTGTTACTAAGGCATCCTTTCCCTAGAGAGAGGAAGATACAGTCTGGTACTGTACAGTAGCTTCCCTTAAGATAAGGACGATGTGCTATAGGTTAAAATCCCAATATAGCAACAATGTCTTGTTCTGATAAGACAACTTTGCTAGCTAAAAAACACCTAGGAGAGACTATTAAAAATGTGTGAGCTTTCATTCACTGAAATGGTACTGCAGCTGGAACTCTTAGGGGAGTTTCTGGGGAAGACTTGTCTCTTCTGACAGACTGTTACCATTTCAACAACTAAATTAAGTTAATTCTGGGTGCTGTGATTAGCTGACACATCATTAGCTGACAGCTGTCATTAGAGCTGGAATGGTTGGAACCAGCTATCTCTATTCTTATTCAATTCTTGTCGTCCATCTTGTTTAGGTAGTTGGAGTGGTTTGTTTACCATAACTTGGCTCAGGATTTTGTGTTATAGTGAAACACAATTGCACCATGTTGATGAATCAATATACATCCAAGAATCATGGCCAATCCACCCATTCTATTTAGAATATAAAGGATCTTCACTGACATGACATACTCGAGGTCCCTTTCAACTCTCAGCTACCATATGTGCCTAAATGAATCTCAGAGAGCACCTTACAGCACTGGTCAATCAGAACCATTCAGAATCTGTGAGTCCGCAGGGACATGATTCCATCGTTCAGTGAGCAGAATGGAATTGGATCTAAGCGCAGTAAACTGTACACATCTCCAGGGATATGTTTTAGGGCAGATGTGGCCTACTCTTCTCCTGGAGAGCTACTCCCCGCAGGGTTTTGTTCTAGCCCTAATCTAACACTTGATTCTACTAATCAGTAGCTCTCCTGGGGGAGCTGGCCATCACTTTTTTAAGGGATCGTTTGATTGTACTGATATCCAAATTGATCTTGGATGGATCAGCTATAGCATTCTCAGAGATGAACAGAGATCAGCGTGAAATCACCAGAAAGCTCGGTCTCCATGTTACCCCAACTGTTACCTGAGGGGGTCAAAGATTATGGGCTTTAGAGTGAGGCATCTCAAGACATCTCAAATAGGTGTGAAATAGAATGGTAGACTATCAAACATAGCAAACATAGGGCGGTATTATCGCCATGAGGTCTGTAGAGGATCAAAACGGTCAGCAGTTGGACTGAGGGTGTGATCGTGGCAAAAAAAAAAAAAAAAATGCCACTAGTTTCTCCAACTCACCCAGAGGATAAATACATAATCATTTTATTTCACACACGAGTTGGTTCAAAGGCATCCAAAATAAGTTTGCGAGGTTCCCATGGGTCTGTCAATCTGTCGAAGGAGCTCGAGGCTAGAGTTTAGGATGCGCCGAGCACAAAACAATTATGAGCACCCCATTAAAGCATGGCGAAGCAATTTGGAGGCGAAGCCTGGGAAAACATCCACATCAAGTGGTACAATTGAGAGTAAACACTTTCTATACATCCAACACTTCATGTTTACAGTAATATAGTATTAGTTTAATATAATTGCATCATAATCAACTGAATAGAAGTGTTCCTTTAAAAAAGAGAATGCTTCATTGGTTCAGGGGATAAAATGATTAGTGAGCCTAGTCAAGTGTGAAATTGAGTTAATCATTTTCAAGACTGCGAATTAAATTCGATAATGGGAGTTAAGTCGTAGAAACAATTTTTATTAATTGACTTATTTCAATCACTATGCAAATTAAGTGCTGATAACCCAGTGTAACTATTGAAGATTAGTCAACTTTGTGGGATTAAGTTAAAATAATGTGTAAGAGGCAATTTGGGCCTGTTTCTCTTGCTTGCCTGTTGACAGATTTACCACACGCAGGGTTACTATGTACCAGACGATTAACAAAATGGGGACGTCAGAAACTGTGGCATAACAATAAAGATATTATGTCAAGCTTATCAAAAGGTGAAAGGTCAAGCGCGAGTACTTTTCAACGGAATTGAGTGACTCAAATGGGAGATTAATCTGAGTTGATTGATTCAAATTAGATCTACAACCATCGCAATGGGAATGACAAAATGTTTCCCTCTGTACACAACACAATAACACATCTATTAAAACAATAGATGAGTCAAAGATGTAAAGGGAAATTTCACAGTTGTTCAACTTCATATTCATCATCTCCAGCACCATCCCAACATCAACATATGCGAAAATGGCGCATTTATATGTTTTGTAGTAAAAAAAGATAAAGGAAGATAAGTGTTTCCAATGACATCGTCGGTGTGCATCGTGTGATTTTAACCAATTGTTAGTATGCATTGCCTACTAATTGTCTACTAATTGGTTGACGATGTCATTGGAAACACTTTTCTTCCTCTATCTTCTTTACTACAAAACATAGAAACGCGCCATTTTCACATGTTGGGGTTTGCTGGAGATGATGAATATGAAGTTGAATTACGGTGACATTTCCCTTTAAAAGTAAAATCACAGACTGGTGCTCTCCAAGGTGCTGAAAAGTATACTCAAAATATGTATGCAGCATATACATTTACCAAAAATGCTATGGCACAGACAACATCTGTACATTTAGCTGGTAGCTTTGATCTCAAGATTTCAAAAGACGGAAAAATATATTTTTACTAGAGAATTTACAACAAAAGCTCAACTTACCATAGAAATGAGTGACAGGAGAACAATGCACCAACATGTGGACTTCATTCCTCTTGGTAGTCCTTCACTTTTCATGCCAACCTATACGCAAAACCCTTTCTTGAAAAAAATCAAATTGACTAGGTAAAAATGCCACAACTAGTGACAAAAGGAAACATGAAAAAGACCCTGGAGCAAATAGCAGGGATCAATCTTCAGATTGACTGAGGTCTGAAAATCAAATGCTCTGTCTATGTTTTGTCTATTGGAAGATATGAATGATACGTTCTTTGTGGTAGGATTAGTGGCGGTGTTGCGTGAATGGTAGTGCTTGTAGGTCTGATTGTCAGTGTGATGTGATGTTTTATAGAGCGAGAGAAAGAGAAGAGAGAAAGAGGCAAAGAGAGAGAAAAGGGAGAGGGAGAGAGAGAGAGGGGTAGAGAGAGAGAGAGAGGTAGAGAGAGAGAGAGAGAGAGGCAGGAAGAGGGAGAGACAGAGGCGAGGAAGAGAGGGAGAGAGAGGGAGGAAGAAACCGAGCTAGAGAAAGACAGAGAAAGGAGAGCGAGGGAGGGCGGGAGTGATACAGGCAGGAAGAGGGAGAGACCGAGAGAGAGAGAGAGAGAGAGAGAGGAGAGCGAGGAAGGGATAGAGAGAGGCAGGATGAGGGAGAGAGAGGGGGTAGAAGAGAGAGTTGGAAAGGAGACTGCAAGAGAGTCTTGCAGTATAACTTTTCATTTGTGTCTAGAGAGACATCTAGTGGTACATCTAACATAATGACAGTACACACTAGAAAGGCATCAATCAACATTTTCACTGTAACTTAGTATGTTTACAACATTTTCTTCATTTATTTTTAGTAATACTTCCGATACATATATAAACAATCTTTACAAAACGACGGAGTCTTGTCTTTTTTTACAACACACAACTTGCTTCAAGAGAACCCCCATCAGTAATATCATACACCCACATTGCAATATTCAAACTAAACATTTCTGTGCAATACAAAATAAATGTTCACATAAGTTGACCTTTTTTTCAAAAAAATTTAAAAAATGTTATTATTTACAAGGAAAACTAACAACAAAGTAAACATTCTCCTCATCAGCTGTTCTTCTTGCTCTCAGGCAGACTGGTCGAATTCTGCCACTGTAGAACAGCGGCACCATATTTCCTCTGTATTCATATACTGTGATGACGGCTGCTTAGATGGACCTCGATATATACAGAATATATGATGTAATATTGTACGCCGAGAGAACGAACTGCATCATTATCATATGTCTAAGGGCACTATGATATGGGCCATTGTGAAAAAGGACATTTCCATAGTCTTAAGTCAGAACTGAAAACAACTGTAGTGTTGTCCAAGAAAATGGTACTGTGTAACTTCCGTCTAAATTCATCAATCACCAAATTCATCATTCATCACATGAATCAATGACATACAGTTTAAACCTGTGCTGCACCCATTATTAAATATGTTGGTTTCATGAATGTATATGGTACTGTAGATAGTTGATCATTGACAATAAGGCAGAAGTTAGGTTTTGCGTGACATTAGAAGTTAGATAAAAAAAATACAATAGCAGTCACACACATCGTTTTATCTTTAGAAGTGTTTTGATTTTTTGCGAAAACAAGTTATCTAAAAAATAAGAAAATCCATTTGCCCATTTATCTTCCATGTACACATGGGCTATGTTTCATATTTACAACATTTAAACCATTGGAAATATCTCATTGTGAGCAAGAACAGAATCAATGGTCCTCGTTTAATGTAGTCTATTCGATTTCATTCGGGCATAGAGAGGGACAATACCAAACAAACTGCAGTATACAGACCACAAAAGAAACTGGACCAAAAACAAAACGAGTTGTGGCAAAATAAAATCTATACATATTTACTATTGATTCACACCCCCCCTGTGTTATAGAACGCAGACATCATCTCCAGTTATCATGTATCCATGGTCTTGAAAATGCCTATTATTTTCACATTTGATTTCCAACTGCATATGGTTGTGTCTTAAGAGAGGCAATGTTCTATGGCAATGCAACATATAAGTCATCATGTGCATATCATGCTGCACTAATGTAGTGCAACAATAGTTCCTGAAACAACGCAAAAGAGAGACAGGCAATAGATCCAGTAACCAGGGATGGTTTCTCATCTTGTGTTCTCTGTCTGTATATATGTTTATCCTCCAAGATAGTCCACTGCCTAGGAATCAACCGGTAACCAAAAGTATCTCTTTTGTTTGCGACCGAAGAAGGAGATTTCAGTCAAAACCCAGAAAGGAAAGGAATCCAAGCCTTTTTCATGGAGATTTTCCTCCCCTTCCCTGCGGTGACTTTTGGCAACGTGCGAACCGTCAGTGCATCCTAAGCCTCCAGCTACTCAACGTTTCAGGGACGAGCAGAAAATGCAGCAAAGAAATGAGCTTGTGCTGTTTGTGTTCAAAGACAGAAAAGTTTGTCTCTTCGCAGCAGCTCTTCCATTTGAAAGCAAAAAGGGCAAACAAAAAAAGGCATTTTCCTCGTAGTGAGTGGAGGCCATGAAGGCGTTTGCTTAAGGAAATATCACAAAAGAAATTGGGGGAAAAAGGAGAACTGCATGGACTAAACCCAAATATCTCCAAGTGGAGAATTTTTTCCTCAATTCCAATTTCCATTTAACTCATGAGGACCCAAAATGGATTCAAGATGGCCGTTGGTCTTCTTGATCTGCAGATGAAAACATCCCTGTCCTTCCTATGATGGGATATGTCTCCTTGTTTTTACGGCAGGTGTGGCAGGTCTCTGGAGGACTAGGCTATCCCAGAGTCCTACATGTCAGCGTCCCGGTCATAGGCTAGGGTGAGAGGTTTCAGTCGGTTGTTCATCTGCCTCTGTCTCTTTGGTTTCTTTGGCTTTTTGCTATGAGGAAGAGTAGACGCCATGTTACCCGGCCTTACAATCTGTACACTACAGTACAAGTAAAACACCAGCAGCACTAGAAAGTGGCATACTATTATGTCAGTTATAACATATCGCTGCGTTTGTTCCAAATGAACGATATCTCTATAAAACTGACATTTCGGGAAGACATGGGCATATTAAAACGATAAAAAGCTAGTTCAAGGTATTAGTATGCCCATTTGCATTAATGACTGTGGCCATGCTTCACTTGACTTCTATGGCTTGGAGCTATAAAGTACCTTTTCTATAGGTTATGACAGTGCGAGAATATTACAGAGCTATTTAGCAAAGGCCACCATCCTAGGAAAAGAGAAGCACTATTGTTGTCCTGCCATCATTAATGCCTCATAAAGATGCATGCATGAATGCTTACTTCTACTGCATGTGTCCATATTCCTTGATGGTAGTGTGAACTTGATCATCCTCAACAGCTGGTGTTCCGTGCATAACAAACGTGAGCAACATAATACATGTGTGTGACAATGTATGGTAAATAGAGGATTAACAGGGATGAGATGGCAGAGGGGATTTGATAAAAGCAGGGGAATGTTGCTCCTGCTCTAAAATATAGTAGCTGTCTATCATGGCCACCAGAGGGCAGTATGGCACCATCATTGTGCCATTTTACAGTCAGGAAAACAAATTAGTCGACAGGAAAAGGCCTGAATGAGTCTTAATGGGGTTGAATTTGTGTCTTCATTTTTTAAAATTGAACCTTTATTTAACTAGGCAAGTCAGTTAAGAACAAATTCTTATTTACAATGACGGCCTACACCGGCCAAATCCAGATGACGCTGGGCCAATTGTGCGCCGCCCTATGGAACTCCCAATCATGGCCGGATGTGATACAGCCTGGATGCGAACCAGGTACTATAGTGACGCCTCTTGGGCTGAGATGCAGTGCCTTAGACTGCTTCGTCACTCTGGAGACCAAATCAGTCAATGGTAGTCACATTAGTAGTTACTTCACCCTGGTTACATATTTTGTTCCAGGCCAACACTAACACTTCTGAGTTAACTCCTCTTCATCTTGAGTCGTTGATCAGTAATTGGGTGTGTTAGGGTCTGGAGACCACTGCCCTAATGGTTTAGGTTAATGATTTGGTGAAGGTAAGGTCATCCTAAAGTCGGAAGACTTCCCACGACCAGGGTCTATCTGGAGCCTACCACCTACAGTACGTGGGACCCCTAGAAGGTGATTTCCTGGGACCTCACCTGCACCAGCAACTTCACACAGCTGGTCAAGCGGGACATGCCATGTGACACTGGTGGAGGGGTCACAGGTCAGGGGTCAACGATTGGCACTGCAGCTACTCTTTAGCTGCTGCCCTGGCTGCTGCTTTGGCCACTGCTTTGGCAACTGCTTTGACCCAACTCTTGGCAATCGGGGCACGTATAAGTCAACTCATGTACATTTTGGCCCATCCAGACCACCGTCCCATTGGCGTTGGACTCGGTGGCCTGAAGATGGCGGCGGAGGACGCTGTAACTGCTGCTGGCGACAGATGGCATGAAGAAAACAAAACAAACAACAACAAAACAATATATACACCAAAAAGATGGGGGGGGGGGGGGGTTCTTAATGAATGATGAAGGGATGGATGAGTAAAAAAGATGAGGGGGGGGTTCTTAATGAATGATGAAGGGATGGATGAGTAAAAAAGGACAAGATCAGAGCGGACTCACCAAGCTAGGTATATCATAGACACTATGAACATGAGCAGTACCAGGGCTCCCGCTGCTACACCATATACCCACATCTTCAGCTTGCCATCTGTGGAGGAGGGAGAGCTGTCAGTTCAGCTGGCTACGCGGCTGACTGGGTCTTGTTTCCATTCATTTCTGTCTTTGAAAATGTTGATCTGAATTGTGCTTTGGAGGACGTGTCTAGACAGTCTCAACCTGTTGAAAATGGTAAGAGCCCAAGTGCCACTTACTGCCTCAGTGACATGCAGCACTCTAACCCGGAAATAACTATGGTGTTAACCAAGCAAATTTGCTAAGAGCGTACAGGACATTAGCCTAATACATAGTATCGCCTGTATTGGCTGCAATCCTGTTGCAGCATCTAACAAATCGTCAGCCACTTGCTTCCTTTTCATTTCATGCACTTATTTAGCAATAATAAAAGAGTAGCAGAGAAACATTTTCCTCTGATCCAAAATGGTCCTCCCATCACTTCACATTCTTGCTATATTTGCTATTGTCAAAAGTGTGTGCAGAAATGTAGCTCTCATAAACCAAAAGCTTTAAAAGCTATTTACTGTGGTCGACGTAGCTGCGTCTGTAAGAAATAATGCCCCCCGCAGTATCTAACTTTCATGGGTTTACTTTTTGTACTCTGCATCTGCAAGTTACTGAATGTGTGTTCACTACTTCTACACTAGTGACATAGCTGGTTCACCTGGTCCAAAGGGCTGCAGGTACCAGGTGCGCCCGGTGCGTCCAGGCTGTATGGTGGCAGGCAGGGTGGGGTTGATGGCACGGCTGGTCTTCACGTCAGTCTTCTTGTCCCCGGCTGTGGGGATCTCCAGGATGGGTATGGGGGAGCACCGGTTCAGCTGGCCACTGGAGGACATCACCTCGGTGTAGCCCTCCTCGCACATACACACGCCAGCCTGAAGAGGGCAGTGTTACACAAATACTGTTCACTGCTGTGTCTGAATATGTCACTATCTGTCGAATCCTTGCTTCCTCTGTCCTTGTTTCCTCAATTTCTTTCAAAGCAAATTGGAGGAGGAGGTCAGAGGGAGGGACCGTGGATCCTCTCCTTTGATGCACTTTGAAAGGAATTGAGGAGACAAGGATGGAGGAAGCAAGGATTTGACAGGTATTAATGCTTTCAGACACAACCACGGTTGTCAGCTTGTCACTATCTGGCCAAGCTAGAATGGACTGAAGTGCAACGCGTTCAGAGCACAAACCTAATCTGAACCACTCTCACTAAACATAGAAGACTACCCGTGAACAGCTCACCTCAGTGCAGAAGGACAATGGCATTTGACACGGCAGGTCACAGGAGTTGTTGTCGTCCCCTGGAGGATTGATAGGGGGGCATCCCCCTGTAGGTCAAAGGTCACCAAAGAAGGATCAGATGACATGTGATTGGTCAGATCTTTAGTCTTTGATGTAATCTCTAATAAGGCATATGGAAAGAAGTGCAATAAGGCACCATTGAAGGTTTAGTAGTGCCGCCTACCTGTGACGTTGAGTCCATCAGAGCGCTGACACCAGGTGACACGAGAGGAGCCTGACCACGTGCTGCTCATCCACTTGTACTCAAAACACTCCCCATCTGTAAGAGCACAAGACATAATGATATCGATAAGCCATTAAGCCAGGTACAGAACGGAGCCAAATTGAATTCAGATCAGTTCTACTGAATTAAACAGAACTTAATTGAACAGAGGGGTGTGGTTTGATTTTTACATTCTGGATGAAAGGCTCAGGCTTTTGCTAGATGACTATGCATGAATGCTGTTAATGTTTCGTCAATATCTCCATCAGTGCTCCTAGTGACCCATATTCTTTAGGGAGCCCTCTGTAACTAATCACCTGCAAAACCAATTCAACTCTATCGTAAATGAGCAATCTAACCTTGACAAATTTAGATTTTTCTCTCTGTGCTCGCTGGCTACAGTATCATCGCTACAATCAGTACAATAGATTTTTATAGTGTCATCTGTCAGGGTATAATGATCTGGGGTGTTTCTCTTTCTTCCTCTCCCTCTCTCTCTCTATATTCCCCATATTGCTTCCTCTCCCTCTCTCTCTCTCTATTCCCCATATTGCTTCCTCTCCCTCTCTCTCTCTCTATTCCCCATATTGCTTCCTCTCCCTCTCTCTATTCCCCATATTGCTTCCTCTCCTCTCTCTCTCTCTCTCTCTATTCCCCATATTGCTTCCTCTCCCTCTCTCTCTCTCTATTCCCCATATTGCTTCCTCTCCCCTCTCTCTCTCTATTCCCCATATTGCTTCCTCTCCCTCTCTCTCTCTATTCCCCATATTACTTCCTCTCCCTCTCTCTCTATTCCCCATATTGCTTCCTCTCCCCTCTCTCTCTCTATTCCCCATATTGCTTCCTCTCCCCTCTCTCTCTATTCCCCATATTGCTTCCTCTCCCTCTCTCTCTCTATTCCCCATATTGCTTCCTATCCCTCTCTCTCTCTATTCCCCATATTGCGTCCTCTCCCCCTCTCTCTCTCTATTCCCCATATTGCTTCCTCTCCCCTCTCTCTCTATTCCCCATATTGCTTCCTCTCCCTCTCTCTCTCTATTCCCCATATTGCTTCCTCTCCCCCCTCTCTCTATTCCCCATATTGCTTCCTCTCCCCTCTCTCTCTATTCCCCATATTGCTTCCTCTCCCTCTCTCTCTCTATTCCCCATATTGCTTCCTCTCTCTCTCTATTCCCCATATTGCTTCCTCTCCCTCTCTCTCTATTCCCCATATTGCTTCCTCTCCCCTCTCTCTCTCTATTCCCCATTTTGCTTCCTCTCCCTCTCTCTCTCTATTCCTCATATTGCGTCCTCTCCCTCTCCCTCTATTCCCCATATTGCTTCCTCTCCCTCTCTCTCTATTCCCCATATTGCCTCCTCTCCCTCTCTCTCTATTCCCCATATTGCTTCCTCTCCCTCTCTATTCCCAATATTGCTTCCTCTCCCTCTATTCCCCACATTGCTTCCTCTCCCCTCTCTCTCTATTCCCCATATTGCTTCCTCTCCCTCTCTATTCCCCATATTGCTTCCTCTCCCCTCTCTCTCTCTATTCCCAATATTGCTTCCTCTCCCCTCTCTCTCTATTCCCCATATTGCTTCCTCTCCCCTCTCTCTCTCTATTCCCCATATTGCTTCCTCTCCCTCTCTCTCTATTCCCCATATCTCTTCCTCTCCCTCTCTCTCTCTATTCCCCATATTGCGTCCTCTCCCTCTCTCTCTATTCCCCATATTGCTTCCTCTCCCTCTCTCTCTCTATTCCCCATATTGTTTCCTCTCCCCTCTCTCTCTCTCTATTCCCCATATTGCATCCTCTCCCCTCTCTCTCTCTCTATTCCCCATATTGCTTCCTCTCCCCTCTCTCTCTCTCTCTCTCTATTCCCATATTGCTTCATCTCCCTCTCTCTCTCTATTCCCCATATTGCTTCCTTTCCCTCTCTCTCTCTATTCCCCATATTGCTTCCTCTTCCTCTCTATTCCCCATATTGCTTCCTCTCCCTCTCTCTCTCTATTCCCCATATTGATTCCTCTCCCTCTCTCTCTCTATTCCTCATATTGCGTCCTCTCCATCTCTCTCTCTATTCCCCATATTGCTTCCTCTCCCTCTCTCTCTATTCCCAATATTACTTCCTCTCCCCTCTCTCTCTATTCCCCATATTGCTTCCTCTCCCTTCTCTCTCTATTCCCCATATTGCTTCCTCTCCCTCTCTCTCTATTCCCCATATTGCTTCCTCTCCCTCTCTCTCTATTCCCCATATTGCCTCCTCTCCCTCTCTCTCTCTATTCCCCATATTGCTTCCTCTCCCTCTCTCTCTATATTCCCCATATTGCTTCATCTCCCCTCTCTCTCTATTCCCCATATTGCTTCCTCTCCCTCTCTCTCTCTATTCCCCATATTGCTTCTTCTCCCCCCTCTCTCTATTCCCCATATTGCTTCCTCTCCCCTCTCTCTCTATTCCCCATATTGCTTCCTCTCCCCTCTCTCTCTCTATTCCCCATATTGCTTCCTCTCCCTCTCTCTCTATTCCCCATATTGCTTCCTCTCCCTCTCTCTCTCTATTCCCCATATTGCTTCCTCTCCCTCTCTCTCTCTATTCCCCATATTGCGTCCTCTCCCTCTCTCTCTCTATTCCCCATATTGCTTCCTCTCCCTCTCTCTCTCTATTCCCCATATTGCTTCCTCTCCCTCTCTCTCTCTATTCCCCATATTGCTTCCTCTCCCTCTCTCTCTCTATTCCCCATATTGCTTCCTCTCCCTCTCTCTCTCTATTCCCCATATTGCTTCCTCCCTTTCTCCCTCTCTATTCCCCATATTGCTTCATCTCCCTCTCTCTCTCTATTCCCCATATTGCTTCCTCTCCCTCTCTCTCTCTATTCCCCATATTGCTTCCTCTCCCCCCCTCTCTCTATTCCCCATATTGCTTCCTCTCCCCTCTCTCTATATTCCCCATATTGCTTCCTCTCCCCTCTCTCTTTATTCCCCATATTGCTTCCTCTCCCTCTCTCTCTATTCCCCATATTGCTTCCTCTCCCTCTCTCTCTCTATTCCCCATATTGCTTCCTCCCTTTCTCCCTCTCTATTCCCCATATTGCTTCATCTCCCTCTCTCTCTCTATTCCCCATATTGCGTCCTCTCCCTCTCTCTCTCTATTCCCCATATTGCTGCCTCTCCCCTCTCTCTCTCTATTCCCCATATTGCTTCCTCTCCCTCTCTCTCTATTCCCCATATCTCTTCCTCTCCCTCTCTCTCTCTATTCCCCATATTGCTTCCTCTCCCTCTCTCTCTATTCCCCATATTGCTTCCTCTCCCTCTCTCTCTCTATTCCCCATATTGTTTCCTCTCCTCTCTCTCTCTATTCCCCATATAGCTTCCTCTCCCTCTCTCTCTCTCTCTATTCCCCATATTGCTTCCTCTCTCCTCTCTCTCTCTCTCTATTCCCCATAATGCTTCCTTTCCCTCTCTCTCTCTATTCCCCATATTGCTTCCTCTTCCTCTCTATTCCCCATATTGCTTCCTCTCCCTCTCTCTCTCTATTCCCCATATTGCTTCCTCTCCCTCTCTCTCTCTATTCCTCATATTGCGTCCTCTCCATCTCTCTCTCTATTCCCCATATTGCTTCCTCTCCCTCTCTCTCTATTCCCCATATTGCCTCCTCTCCCTCTCTCTATTCCCCATATTGCTTCCTCTCCCTCTCTCTCTCTATTCCCAATATTGCTTCCTCTCCCCTCTCTCTCTATTCCCCATATTGCTTCCTCTTCCCTCTCTCTCTATTCCCCATATTGCTTCCTCTCCCTCTCTATTCCCCATATTGCTTCCTCTCCCTCTCTCTCTATTCCCCATATTGCTTCCGCTCCCTCTCTCTCTATTCCCCATATTGCCTCCTCTCCCTCTCTCTCTCTATTCCCCATATTGCTTCCTCTCCCTCTCTCTCTATATTCCCCATATTGCTTCCTCTCCCCTCTCTCTCTATTCCCCATATTGCTTCCTCTCCCTCTCACTCTCTATTCCCCATATTGCTTCCTCGCCCCCCCTCTCTCTATTCCCCATATTGCTTCCTCTCCCCTCTCTCTCTATTCCCCATATTGCTTCCTCTCCCCTCTCTCTCTCTATTCCCCATATTGCTTCCTCTCCCTCTCTCTCTATTCCCCATATTGCTTCCTCTTCCACTCTCTCTCTATTCCCAATATTGCTTCCTCTCCCCTCTCTCTCTATTCCCCATATTGCCTCCTCTCCCTCTCTCTCTCTATTCCCCATATTGCTTCCTCTCCCTCTCTCTCTCTATTCCCCATATTGCTTCCTCTCCCTCTCTCTCTCTATTCCCCATATTGCGTCCTCTCCCTCTCTCTCTCTATTCCCCATATTGCTTCCTCTCCCTCTCTCTCTCTATTCCCCATATTGCTTCCTCTCCCTCTCTCTCTCTATTCCCCATATTGCTTCCTCTCCCTCTCTCTCTCTATTCCCCATATTGCTTCCTCTCCCTCTCTCTCTATTCCCCATATTGCTTCCTCTCCCTCTCTCTATTCCCCATATTGCTTCCTCTCCCTCTCTCTCTCTATTCCCCATATTGCTTCCTCTCCCCCCCTCTCTCTATTCCCCATATTGCTTCCTCTCCCCTCTCTCTCTATTCCCCATATTGCTTCCTCTCCCTCTCTCTCTCTATTCCCCATATTGCGTCCTCTCCCTCTCTCTCTCTATTCCCCATATTGCTTCCTCTCCCTCTCTCTCTCTATTCCCCATATTGCTTCCTCTCCCTCTCTCTCTCTATTCCCCATATTGCTTCCTCTCCCCCTCTCTCTCTATTCCCCATATTGCTTCCTCTCCCTCTCTCTCTCTATTCCCCATTTTGCTTCCTCTCCCCCTCTCTCTATTCCCCATATTGCTTCCTCTCCCCTCTCTCTCTATTCCCCATATTGCTTCCTCTCCCCTCTCTCTCTATTCCCCATATTGCTTCCTCTCCCTCTCTCTCTATTCCCCATATTGCTTCCTCTCCCTCTCTATTCCCCATATTGCTTCCTCCCTTTCTCCCTCTCTATTCCCCATATTGCTTCATCTCCCTCTCTCTCTATTCCTCAGATTGCTTCCTCTCCCTCTCTCTCTCTATTCCCCATATTGCTTCCTCTCCCTCTCTCTCTCTATTCCCCATATTGCGTCCTCTCCCTCTCTCTCTCTATTCCCCATATTGCTTCCTCTCCCTCTCTCTCTCTATTCCCCATATTGCTTCCTCTCCCTCTCTCTCTCTCTATTCCCCATATTGCTTCCTCTCCCTCTCTCTCTCTATTCCCCATATTGCTTCCTCTCCCTCTCTCTCTCTATTCCCCATATTGCGTCCTCTCCCTCTCTCTCTCTATTCCCCATATTGCTTCCTCTCCCTCTCTCTCTCTATTCCCCATATTGCTTCCTCTCCCTCTCTCTCTCTATTCCCCATATTGCTTCCTCTCCCTCTCTCTCTCTATTCCCCATATTGCTTCCTCTCCCTCTCTCTCTCTATTCCCCATATTGCTTCCTCCCTTTCTCCCTCTCTATTCCCCACATTGCTTCATCTCCCTCTCTCTCTCTATTCCCCATATTGCTTCCTCTCCCTCTCTCTCTCTATTCCCCATATTGCTTCCTCTCCCTCTCTCTCTCTATTCCCCATATTGCTTCCTCTCCCCCCCTCTCTCTATTCCCCATATTGCTTCCTCTCCCCTCTCTCTATATTCCCCATATTGCTTCCTCTCCCTCTCTCTCTATTCCCCATATTGCTTCCTCTCCCTCTCTCTCTCTATTCCCCATATTGCCTCCTCCCTTTCTCCCTCTCTATTCCCCATATTGCTTCATCTCCCTCTCTCTCTCTATTCCCCATATTGCTTCCTCTCCCTCTCTCTCTCTATTCCCCATATTGCTTCCTCTCCCTCTCTCTCTCTATTCCCCATATTGCGTCCTCTCCCTCCCTCTCTCTATTCCCCATATTGCTTCCTCTCCCTCTCTCTCTCTATTCCCCATATTGCTTCCTCTCCCTCTCTCTCTCTATTCCCCATATTGCTTCCTCTCCCCCTCTCTCTCTATTCCCCATATTGCTTCCTCTCCCTCTCTCTATTCCCCATATTGCTTCCTCTCCCCCCCTCTCTCTATTCCCCATATTGCTTCCTCTCCCCTCTCTCTCTATTCCCCATATTGCTTCCTCTCCCCTCTCTCTCTATTCCCCATATTGCTTCCTCTCCCTCTCTCTCTATTCCCCATATTGCTTCCTCTCCCTCTCTATTCCCCATATTGCTTCCTCCCTTTCTCCCTCTCTATTCCCCATATTGCTTCATCTCCCTCTCTCTCTCTATTCCCCATATTGCTTCCTCTCCCTCTCTCTCTCTATTCCCCATATTGCTTCCTCTCCCTCTCTCTCTCTATTCCCCATATTGCGTCCTCTCCCTCTCTCTCTCTATTCCCCATATTGCTTCCTCTCCCTCTCTCTCTCTATTCCCCATATTGCTTCCTCTCCCTCTCTCTCTATTCCCCATATTGCTTCCTCTCCCTCTCTCTCTCTATTCCCCATATTGCTTCCTCTCCCTCTCTCTCTCTATTCCCCATATTGCTTCCTCTCCCTCTCTCTCTCTATTCCCCATATTGCTTCCTCTCCCTCTCTCTCTCTATTCCCCATATTGCTTCCTCTCCCTCTCTCTCTCTATTCCCCATATTGCTTCCTCTCCCTCTCTCTCTCTATTCCCCATATTGCTTCCTCTCCCTCTCTCTCTCTATTCCCCATATTGCTTCCTCTCCCTCTCTCTCTCTATTCCCCATATTGCTTCCTCTCCCTCTCTCTCTCTATTCCCCATATTGCTTCCTCTCCCTCTCTCTCTCTATTCCCCATATTGCTTCCTCTCCCTCTCTCTCTATTCCCCATATTGCTTCCTCTTCCTCTCTCTCTCTATTCCCCATATTGCTTCCTCTCCCTCTCTCTCTCTATTCCCCATATTGCTTCCTCTCCCTCTCTCTCTCTATTCCCCATATTGTTTCCTCTCCCCTCTTTCTCTATTCCCCATATTGTTTCCTCTCCCTCTCTCTCTCTATTCCCCATATTGCTTCCTCTCCCTCTCTATTCCCCATATTTCTTCCTCTCCCTCTCTCTCTCTATTCCCCATATTGCTTCCTCTCCCTCTCTCTCTCTATTCCCCATATTGTTTCCTCTCCCCTCTTTCTCTATTCCCCATATTGCTTCCTCTCCCTCTCTATTCCCCATATTTCTTCCTCTCCCTCTCTCTCTCTATTCCCCATATTGCTTCCTCTCCCTCTCTCTATTCCCCATATTGCTTCCTCTCCCTCTCTCTATTCCCCATATTGCTTCCTCTCCCTCTCTATTCCCCATATTTCTTCCTCTCCCTCTCTCTCTCTATTCCCCATATTGCGTCCTCTCCCTCTCTCTCTCTATTCCCCATATTGCGTCCTCTCCCTCTCTCTTTCTATTCCCCATATTGCTTCCTCTCCCCTCTCTTTCACTCCTCTCTCTCCTGTTTTTCCTCTCCATCCAATGTCTCGCTCCTTCCCACTCTATCTCCCCCTGTCTCCCCTTCCTCTCCTTCTTAAATAGCGCCGGGCCACCCCATCCCCTCTCCCTCATGGGCCCATAGTGATGCTTATAAACCAGGTCATCCCAGCGATGGCTGCTGTGGGGCGGCCACAGCAGTGGGTGAGAAAACGAGGAACTCCACAACCAGAGCCCAGGGGAACGCAGTGGGGGGTTGGGGATTCACATAACACTGTATGCTGTAGTCTAGTCCAACATGAATAAGATGCCTGAGGGACCATGCTAGTACCGTATAGAAACATGAGGAATTTGTTTCGCTATATTTTGACCTGGTAAAATCAATTCCTCATTAGGCACCAAATGGAAGAAAACAGACTGAACACAGACTGAAGCGGGAAAGGACTACCTTAATTGTCCAATAAAAAAACATTTAGCTTGTGTGCCCTAATGAATACAACCTTGTTTTCCCATTCTCACCAATACAGGGTCGGGACTCCCAGTCCTGGTCAGGACACAGCTGGACATTCTCAGGCTCCTGGGCCATGACGGCTCGCGAGCGCACCTGGACAGATCCAAAGTCCACGCCGGCCCCTTTGGCACACACACTCAGACACGGGCTCCAGTCAGACCACTCCATCAGGTAGCATTCACCTACAGAGAGGAGAGAGAGAAGAGAGAAGAGAGAAGAGAGAAGAGAGAGAGAGAGAGAGAGAGACACACACTGTTGTTAGCCTCTTTGTTCCATTTGGAGTGATATGCCTAGAGAAAAGACAACAAAGCAAGAAACACAACTAAAGCTAACCAAGTCAGGCTTATTAATCTCTCGGGGTTGAAGAACGTCTATTAGAGTTCAAAGCAGATTGTTGTTGATGTAATGTATGTGTATATCTGCATCAAAAGGAGATGCTATGAATTCACAGTGTTTTTTTCTCTATGCTGTTTTTGTACAGGAATAAGCTTCATCTAGATCTATGCTACCACCCACACTGTACCACGATGCACAATATAAGTAACAGCACACCTCCATAAGACAGGAGCGCTGTATACAGTTAGCTGGTTGGTTACCTGGACAGGGCAGAACACAGGTCTCCTTCAGTATGATCAGTTTGTCTCTGTTGACAGCCAGCTCCAGACCCCCACACAGCTCCTCCTCCACCATGCTACCCTCTCCCTCTCTGGAGCCGTCAGACACCACGCACGACAGGTTCCGGTAGCGAAGTCCCGCTCCACATACCACCTCCTGGGGGAGACAGACACACACATAGAAGCACGCACGCACACACACACACACACGCACGCACACGCACACACACATGGAAAAGTCAGATCATGTCCTCTGTATGTGTTAACTGAGTAAAAGGGTCAAAGAGAGAATAAGACAGTGTGTGGTGTAGCCTACCTCCACTCTGCACTCAGACCAGGGAGAATAAGACAGTGTGTGGTGTAGCCTACCTCCACTCTGCAGTCAGACCAGGGAGAATAAGACAGTGTGTGGTGTAGCCTACCTCCACTCTGCACTCAGACCAGGGAGAATAAGACAGTGTGTGGTGTAGCCTACCTCCACTCTGCACTCAGACCAGGGAGAATAAGACAGTGTGTGGTGTAGTCTACCTCCACTCTGCACTCAGACCAGGGAGAATAAGACAGTGTGTGGTGTAGCCTACCTCCACTCTGCACTCAGACCAGGGAGAATAAGACAGTGTGTGGTGTAGCCTACCTCCACTCTGCACTCAGACCAGGGAGAATAAGACAGTGTGTGGTGTAGCCTACCTCCACTCTGCACTCAGACCAGGGAGAATAAGACAGTGTGTGGTGTAGCCTACCTCCACCCGGCACTCAGACCAGGGAGAATAAGACAGTGTGTGGTGTAGCCTACCTCCACTCTGCACTCAGACCAGGGAGAATAAGACAGTGTGTGGTGTAGCCTACCTCCACTCTGCACTCAGACCAGGGAGAATAAGACAGTGTGTGGTGTAGCCTACCTCCACTCTGCACTCAGACCAGGGAGAATAAGACAGTGTGTGGTGTAGCCTACCTCCACCCGGCACTCAAACCAGGGAGAATAAGACAGTGTGTGGTGTAGCCTACCTCCACTCTGCACTCAGACCAGGGAGAATAAGACAGTGTGTGGTGTAGTCTACCTCCACTCTGCACTCAGACCAGGGAGAATAAGACAATGTGTGGTGTAGCCTACCTCCACTCTGCACTCAGACCAGGGAGAATAAGACTGTGTGTGGTGTAGCCTACCTCCACCCTGCACTCAGACCAGGGAGAATAAGACTGCGTGGTGTAGCCTACCTCCACTCTGCACTCAGACCAGGGAGAATAAGACTGCGTGGTGTAGCCTACCTCCACTCTGCACTCAGACCAGGGAGAATAAGACTGCGTGGTGTAGCCTACCTCCACTCTGCACTCAGACCAGGGAGAATAAGACAATGTGTGGTGTAGCCTACCTCCACTCTGCACTCAGACCAGGGAGAATAAGACTGTGTGTGGTGTAGCCTACCTCCACTCTGCACTCAGACCAGGGAGAATAAGACTGCGTGGTGTAGCCTACCTCCACTCTGCACTCAGACCAGGGAGAATAAGACAATGTGTGGTGTAGCCTACCTCCACTCTGCACTCAGACCAGGGAGAATAAGACTGTGTGTGGTGTAGTCTACCTCCACTCTGCACTCAGACCAGGGAGAATAAGACTGTGTGTGGTGTAGTCTACCTCCACTCTGCACTCAGACCAGGGAGAATAAGACTGCGTGGTGTAGCCTACCTCCACTCTGCACTCAGACCAGGGAGAATAAGACAATGTGTGGTGTAGCCTACCTCCACTCTGCACTCAGACCAGGGAGAATAAGACTGTGTGTGGTGTAGCCTACCTCCACTCTGCAGTCAGACCAGGGAGAATAAGACAGTGTGTGGTGTAGTCTACCTCCACTCTGCACTCAGACCAGGGAGAATAAGACAGTGTGTGGTGTAGCCTACCTCCACTCTGCACTCAGACCAGGGAGAATAAGACAGTGTGTGGTGTAGCCTACCTCCACCCGGCACTCAGACCAGGGAGAATAAGACAGTGTGTGGTGTAGCCTACCTCCACTCTGCACTCAGACCAGGGAGAATAAGACAGTGTGTGGTGTAGCCTACCTCCACTCTGCACTCAGACCAGGGAGAATAAGACAGTGTGTGGTGTAGCCTACCTCCACTCTGCACTCAGACCAGGGAGAATAAGACAGTGTGTGGTGTAGCCTACCTCCACTCTGCACTCAGACCAGGGAGAATAAGACAGTGTGTGGTGTAGCCTACCTCCACCCGGCACTCAAACCAGGGAGAATAAGACAGTGTGTGGTGTAGCCTACCTCCACTCTGCACTCAGACCAGGGAGAATAAGACAGTGTGTGGTGTAGTCTACCTCCACTCTGCACTCAGACCAGGGAGAATAAGACAATGTGTGGTGTAGCCTACCTCCACTCTGCACTCAGACCAGGGAGAATAAGACTGTGTGTGGTGTAGCCTACCTCCACCCTGCACTCAGACCAGGGAGAATAAGACTGCGTGGTGTAGCCTACCTCCACTCTGCACTCAGACCAGGGAGAATAAGACTGCGTGGTGTAGCCTACCTCCACTCTGCACTCAGACCAGGGAGAATAAGACTGCGTGGTGTAGCCTACCTCCACTCTGCACTCAGACCAGGGAGAATAAGACAATGTGTGGTGTAGCCTACCTCCACTCTGCACTCAGACCAGGGAGAATAAGACTGTGTGTGGTGTAGCCTACCTCCACTCTGCACTCAGACCAGGGAGAATAAGACTGCGTGGTGTAGCCTACCTCCACTCTGCACTCAGACCAGGGAGAATAAGACAATGTGTGGTGTAGCCTACCTCCACTCTGCACTCAGACCAGGGAGAATAAGACTGTGTGTGGTGTAGTCTACCTCCACTCTGCACTCAGACCAGGGAGAATAAGACTGTGTGTGGTGTAGTCTACCTCCACTCTGCACTCAGACCAGGGAGAATAAGACTGTGTGTGGTGTAGTCTACCTCCACTCTGCACTCAGACCAGGGAGAATAAGACTGTGTGTGGTGTAGTCTACCTCCACTCTGCACTCAGACCAGGGAGAATAAGACAGTGTGTGGTGTAGTCTACCTCCACTCTGCACTCAGACCAGGGAGAATAAGACAGTGTGTGGTGTAGTCTACCTCCACTCTGCACTCAGACCAGGGAGAATAAGACAGTGTGTGGTGTAGCCTACCTCCACTCTGCACTCAGACCAGGGAGAATAAGACAATGTGTGGTGTAGCCTACCTCCACTCTGCACTCAGACCAGGGAGAATAAGACTGTGTGTGGTGTAGCCTACCTCCACTCTGCAGTCAGACCAGGGAGAATAAGACAGTGTGTGGTGTAGTCTACCTCCACTCTGCACTCAGACCAGGGAGAATAAGACTGTGTGTGGTGTAGTCTACCTCCACTCTGCACTCAGACCAGGGAGAATAAGACTGTGTGTGGTGTAGTCTACCTCCACTCTGCACTCAAACCAGGGAGAATAAGACTGTGTGTGGTGTAGCCTACCTCCACTCTGCACTCAGACCAGGGAGAATAAGACAGTGTGTGGTGTAGCCTACCTCCACTCTGCACTCAGACCAGGGAGAATAAGACTGTGTGTGGTGTAGCCTACCTCCACCCTGCACTCAGACCATGGAGAATAAGACTGTGTGTGGTGTAGTCTACCTCCACTCTGCACTCAGACCAGGGAGAATAAGACTGTGTGTGGTGTAGCCTACCTCCACCCTGCACTCAGACCAGGGGCTGTACTGCCACCTGTAACAGGGTCTGACAGGACAAGGTTTCCACTGCTCCAGCTGAGAGGGACAGGGACGCCCGTCTCCCTGGGACCCCTGCACCACCACCCTGCTACGCCACATCCGCCCTGGAACACAAAAATGCAGTGACATCATTAATGTGAAACACTCACTGGACAATTAGTCTTGTACAGATGTAGGATCTTAATTTGATCACCCTGATGCAGGAGAACTTTCCTGCAATGCAGTGTAGTGCATTTGAGGTTTAAAAGGCTCCTGATGTCAATTTCACTTGATTTTCCCTTTATGAAACACTTAAAAAAATGTCCATGAATTATAATCCAGATAATAATTCACATTTCCTGTTTGTGAGGATTATTTTCTTGTTGTAGCTAAACTGACTCAAATGAAGATTCTAAATCTGTAGTAGTTACAGTATCACATCTACCCAAAGAAATGTAGAAAGTCTGCAGACATGGGGACTATTTGATTCAGAAAGAATGCTTTGACTGTGATTCACATGAACATATGACTGATGTCTGAATAGGGAGATGCACGAGGTCGGGGCTACAAACCAAACACAGCAGGGATCTCCGTCTAGACAAAAGCAAGTCAACGATGTGTTGTTCCTTCCTGTATTATTTTCCTTTCTTTTGAATGGAGTCTGCTAAAGTTCATCCATTGTCTTAATGTCAGGCCATTCACCATTCAGTGCATTCAATTCAATTGGCAAGGAAATGTAATTACAGTATAGGCCTACAAACAGTTATTGTGTGTAGTTATGTATGTGTGCATTCGTGTGTACTCCTGTGCGTCTTTGTGTGTGTGTTACTGCGTTATTTATAGGTTACTGTATCAGTCGTCCCTAACTGCTTGACAAAGGCAGCTCTTGAAAAAGCCTGCTACACTGTTCTGTCCTCCAGCCATATTGATTACCTCTCTACTTCCACTCTTCCACTTGAGCAAAATGACTTTTCCTTTCTGTTCGGCCAACTACTGCCTTCCTTTTATATAACAGCAGTACAGGACCATATGAGGTGGTGAAGTCTCTCGTGGGTAATGGATCGGGTGTGCTGCAGTTTGAGCATTTCGTAAGCCTTCTTGATTCTCAAGGCTTTGCAATGTGATGTATACAGTAGTTGTACTAAGAGTGCATCATCTCAGATAAAGTATAGGTATTAATAAGTGAGCTAACACACACACACACACACACACACGGATTGTGATTTGCTGTAACACACTGGTACTTCAAGTTTGCAGACTCAATGTCCACCTCGCATTCATTCCTCTCTTTCCACCCCTCTCGTATAAATTCCTCTCACTGCTTCCATGCCACATAGTCTTTCAAACCCCTTTCTCCATCTCTGTTTTGCAATTGGTCACATTTAACAGCTCATTTTCCAACACAGAGCCAGCAATCCTCTCTCTCAACCAAACAACAAAGAACACCTGCTACACTGATCAGACAGTAAATTACAACATTCTCCATCAGACATAATACTACCTCACATCCTGTTCTAGCCAACAGAACATCCTCTATAGATCAGGTGAGGATCCCCATTGCACCTTTAGCCACTCTTAAAACACTTATCTCTTGCCTGTGATTTAGCTGCAGGTGCTAGAGGCTACAGGCTGGTTGTTACTTCAAAGGGCTTCCCACAGGGCCGCTAGCAGACAGACATAATAGGACAGAATCAATTGTCTGATGCCGTACAACAAACAAACAACAAAGGACAGAGCAGTCACTTTACAGGGCGATGTATGATGCAATCTCTCTCAGTCCAAAGAGCAATCCTGCGATTCTTGTGTGATTTTGCGCAGACGGAGATCCCCGTGATCGTTGCTAATCTGACAGTGTAGAGGAGCTGTTGATTTAAACATGGGTTGACAGCACAGCGAACGTAGGAAGGTGTGCATTCTATTGCGTAAGGTTGAAGGAAACAGAGTGAGATTTGAAGATACTGTATGGCCGTGCTTCATGCCGCTTGTCTCGTTTGTAATCTTTGTTTTTTTTTCCCAAACCCTGGCTGCCTGAGATATTTTGTGATATTAGCTTGAAGAGAATATCAAATCAAATGGTCCTTATGTAAACAATATTCATATAACCACCAAGATGAGTGTGGTTTTATGACCCTCGGGAGAAGTTAACCCATTAAGTGTCCTTCAATTCTTCTTGATCATCTCAGACGTTTACCTAGGAGCCATTGACAGTAAAAAGATATAGGAGTATATATATAAAAATAAAAATTTTTTACCTTTATTTAACTAGGCAAGTCAGTTAAGAACAAATTCTCATTTACAATGACGGCCTACCGGGGAACAGTGGGTTAACTGCCTTGTTCAGGGGCAGAATGACAGATTTTTACCTTGTCACCTCAGGGATTTGATCGAGGAAACCTTCGGTTGCTGGCTCAATGCTCTAACCACTAGGCTACCTGTCTTACCATCCAATCCACACGTGTGCGAGCATTCCGACCAGGCCGACCAATCAGACAGCTGGCAGTTGACGGGACACTCCACCACACAGGAAATGTTCATCTGCCACTTCCTCTCCAGGCTCAGCTACGAAAGAGCGGGATCATTATCACTCAGTTACAGTATCAGTCACAACACCTATCATAGTGGCGTTTTGCAACAAACTGCTACAGTCAGCCCAGACCCATTACTTCTTACTTCTGTCTGACCCCTAGGTAAATAGCCTATAATTCTCAGGAGCCGCTGGTTCTGTTCTGGCACAAGATGGGCACCCGGCTTGTATAAACCCTATTATCCCTGATTGAGCCGGACTGCAACTGGGCCATGGGTTCAATAGCAGTGAGTTTAGTTTCTCCACTGCAGCCTGCAGGGTACAATTTGAGAGAGTCTGAATGGATTCTGAATAAACTGAGTTGAATCTGATGGGGCTACCGCAATCCTCATGTGTAAACACTTCTGTATGTTTTATGGAGATGCTGTATATGCCTGTCATTTTATTTGCCTAGAATCACTTGTGGCTGATACTGATCCAAAGAGATAATATATTACGTTATTGCTGCTCTGCTGCGCTGAATTAGTAATACTCCAAGGACACACAACTTCAAACTATTGACAGTACAGATGGTTCAGTTACTCTGGAAACGGTCCAATTTCGGTATCACTAGCATTGACTCAGTATTGACTTTCATCATAGTGGACCTGAATGAGAGCTAGGATTGTAATCGGGAGTTGGGGATAGAGCATTTAAGAGGATCTCACCTCCTTACAGAACTTGAGGTCGATAGACTTGCTGTCGCTGCGTACACAATCCAGCATCCGCGTCTTGATGCCATTCCCACACACAGCATTGGCACTTAGCTGACATGTGCTCCAGTCTGAGGGGAAAAGGCAGACCAGTATGAAAATCACACTCAAATTCAAGACAAACTCACAAACATACACTGAGTATACTAAACATTAGGAACACGTTCCTAATATTGAGTTGCACTCCCTTTTGCCCTCAGAACAGCCTCAATTCGTCAGGGCATGGATTCTACAAGGTGTCCAAACGTTCCACAGGGATGCTGGCCCATGTCTACTCCAATGCTTCCCACAGCTGTGCCAAGTTGGCTGGATGTCCTTTGGGTGGTTGACTGTTCTTGATACACACACCGGTGTGTTTGGCACCTACTACAGTACCCTGTTCAAGGGCATATTTTTTTTGGTCTTGCCCATTCACCCTCTGAATGGCACACATAAAACAATCAATTTCTCAATTGTCTCAAGGCTTGATAATCCTTCTTTAACCTGTCTACTCCCCTTCATCTACACTGCTTGAAGTGGAGTGAACAAGTGGAATCAATAAGGGATTATAGCTTTCACCTGGTCAGTCTATGTCATGGAAAGACCAGGTGTTCTAAAATGTTTTCTATTCTCAGTGTACCGTAGGGCCCGAACCAATGATTTATATATATACTAGATGGCTAACAGGGGGGCACTGATTTGAAGCCACCGCTGCTACATTTTACTACTCCCCCACCATTGTAAAAAATAAGCTATAGAAATACATTTTATTCATTTTAATGCATGCATTTGTTTTTACCAAGTTTATTATATTACAGACACCTTAATGCATACTTTGAAATGATATTATGTGAGCTAAACATAGAAATAATTATAAGTAAATATAAAATAACATTTTCCTTAACATATAACTTTTAGAAAGTAATAATGTTGCTGTCCACACTACAATATTAAAATTCTTAAATACATGTAATTTTGTCCTTGAAACATTAAATTGAAATACTGTAAAGACTTCCATTTATTCCTATGGAAGACTCATTCTTCTGGGGAGTACCAATATGTCCGACCGGTGGCTTCAAAGCCTCTCATTGGCCAATACACAGCATTTGCAATCTAGTGTTTATATACATCATTGCCCCGAACTGGACAGGAGATACACTTGCAAAGCTTCAATCATTAGGCAAAGGGTACATTTGATGTCAAAGCCTGTTTTAGGCAGTTCCAACCCCAAGCCATTTTCTAAAGATAGGATATGTACTCAGTTGAGTTTGATGGCAGTTGATTAGTTTGGCAACAGACGCATTGGGAACACCTCTAACACTTGAGCTCATTAACTGAACAGAGTCATGACCGCTTGTAACACCTGCTCTGCCATGCTTTTGACAGCTAAACTAGGGCATATGACGGAGGAGCACATAAAAAGATCAAGAGAAACGCCCACGCCTATTTCAAGAGAAGTGGTGGAATTGTCAGACTTGCGTAAAAGTAAAGATACCTTAATAGAATATGACTCAAGTAAAAAGTCACACAGTTAAATAATACTTGAGTGAAAGTTTAAAAGTATTTGGTTTTAAATATACTTAAGTATCAAAAGTAAAAGTATATTATATTAAGCAAACCAAATGGCACAATTTTGTATTTTTTAAAAATGTTATTTATGGATAGCCAGGGGCACACTCCAACACTCCAACACTCCAACGCCATTTACAAATAAAGCATTTGTGTTTAGTGAGTCCGCAAGATCAGAGGCAGTAGAGATGACCAGGGATATTCTCTTGATAAGTGTGTGAATTGGACCATTTTCCTGTCCTGCTAAGCATTCAAAATGTAAGGAGTACTTTTGGGTGTCAGGGACATTGTATGGAGTAAAAAGTATATCATTTTCTTTAGGAATATAGTGAAGTAAAAGTTATCAAAAATATAAATAGTAAAGTATTTACATAAACAATCCTCTGAAGTGAAGCATATTGTAACGATTCTCATCCTTCTCTTATGAGGAGGAGTAGTAAGAAGGATCGGAGGACCAATGCGCAGCGTGGTAAGTGTCCATATTGTATTTATTATATGAACACAAATAAAAACAGCGAGAACGAAACGAAACAGTCCTGACCGGTGAAATACAGAACAGAAAATAATCACCCACGAAACACAATAGAAAACAGGCTCCTTAAATATGGTTCTCAATCAGGGACAATGATTGACAGCTGCCTCTGATTGAGAACCATACCAGGCCAAACACAGAAATAGCAAATCATAGAAAAACTAACATCGACAACCCACCCAACTCACGCCCTGACCATACTAAAACAAAGACATAACAAAAGAACTAAGGTCAGAACGTGACACATATCGTGTGAATCCAGAGAAGTTGGAATCCCAGAACCACAATCAAATAACCATGTGGCTCTAGTTAAGCCAGGAAGCATGTCTACCACTGAGGGGCCCGGGGATCACTCAAACGCCTGCAACACTGACAAAGATGAGTGGCTGTTTTTAGCGGCCGTTTTAAGTGCTCAACTCCTGCTGCAAAGCTTTGTGGCACTCGGAGGAGTGGAAGCGGGAGATTGTGGAGAGAGAGAGTGAGAGAGAGAGAGAGAGAGAGAACGATTCAGACAAGCAAAGGCAAAGGCAAGATGGATCCTGGCAACATGAAATAGAGCATTTCCAGTAATGATCTCTACTGGTATTGTATTTACATAGTTACTGTGTGGCCCTGAAAGGCCTGGGTGACGCTGGGAGCAGAGCGCTACAGATTAGCAGTGAAGTGAGCAACAGACAGAGAGAGGAGAGAGGGAGAGAGAGCTACAATATTGAAGATAACACTACACATCTCTGGAATCACAGAGGAGCCACCAAAAAAGGCTGCCGTTTAATTGGACCAAGTCGTTTTGGAGTAGCACTAGATAAGAGTATGCTGCACCAAGAGTGTGCAAAATGAATACATAACCTTATAGTGTGTATATAGATTTTTTTAACTGCATTAGTTGGGTAAAGTTATTTCAGTATGAGTAAAATTAGAACACTTCAAAGGCCCAGTGAGGTCAATAACATGATTTCCCAGGGTTTTGTATATATTTCCACACTATGAACTTGGAATAATACTATAAAAATTGTGAAAATTATGATAATGCCCCTTTAGTGTAAGAGCTGAAATTTCTGCTTGTTTTGGTAGGATGCAGTCACCAGGCAGAAAATAAGTTAATAGATCAAGAAATTGCTCACGCTAAGAAGCTATTTTTGTTTCTTTTTGACCATTTTGATTGAAAACAGTCACAGTAAGGTACTTAATTGTTACCCAGAAATGAGTTGATATTGAGGTAAAAACAGCAGCATTGGGCCTTTAAGTAACAGTGTAAGTAGATAGCCACTGATGAGGGAAAGTAGCTACTTATAGACAAACTAGATGGAAGATGTCAAAGTGAGATGTTCTGCGATTCATTTTTTATTTTTTTTACCTGTGATGTTGTAGAAATAGTGAAAGCAGTTCAGGTTCAGACTACATGGCTCCTTCTCTGTGGTGTCGGGACATTGTCTCCCTGCTCCAGGTGACCGGATGGCGTAAGCTGTCCGTTTCCTGCTGTTGTTGTAACTGCATGGCTGAAAAGTAGGCACAATTTCACATCAACATGGAGGGGTTGAGCAAAAAGGGGGAGGGTTGTGTATTTTTGTTATAGCGTAAATGATTTACAAATCCATATTGCAGCAAGTCATAAGAAGTCTACGTAGACAGATCACTGAACTGGAACTAAGCCCCTTTTCAATGGAGAGGCCTTGTCGCCATGATGTCCACATTTATTGAACATGAAAGTCGATTCAACTGTGTGAATTTGAAGGCTTCTGGATTATTTCCTAGTTTTTTCTCCACACTTAATTGTCTTAAATAAAAGTGGATTAACATTCCATGTTTTGATGTCATGCCATTCCCAATTCCCAGGGCTGCCAACTTTTCCATATCCTCTCTACTGGCATTCCTGGAATATGGAATTCCTAGGAATTTTGCGGAAAAACGTTGAGGATGCTTCTCGAATAGATATTCGAAAAACACTGCCTCTGGAATAACATCGCTGGAATGTTTTATTCGTCATGAATTAAACATGGTACCGGCAAGACTCCATGTTGAGATTGGAATTGTGGGAAGTCAGCATGTCAAGCACTTCAAGAGAACGGGGTGTGATTAACAATGGCTGGTGCCTTTTCAGGAAAACAGCAGGTGACGTCGAAACAGTTCAATCGCTCTTTTTTTTTGCAACCAATGAAATGTGTCAGAGGGGGAGGAATGGACCCCTTACTGCGGTTAACTACTGGACTTTGATTATATTCAGTAATATTTCATACATGTGTCTATTTTACAGCTGTGAGACAACCATGGTCGGGCTGCCTTTACCGTGTTACAAAGGCTTCCTAGCAGTGTCAGGCTGGAGAGTGAGAGTGGTTCATGATCCGATCAGAGCAGGTGCAGCTGTTTCACCAGGGGATTTCTACATCCAGAAATACATTCACCTCCACTGAAGTCTCGATCAGGAAGTAGTTACATCGGTTTCTTTCTCTGTGTATTTTAATGGGTGAGAATTTGATCATGTGATTCACAGGCATTTGTTACCGTTCTGCAGCACACATTTCAATTTCTATTCTTTTTCTGCCTCCGTGGAGGAAGAAATATCATACTGTGAAGGATTCACAATCCATTTATCCTAAGACAAACAAACTCTTTATGTTAGGTTCCAGTCTCTTTCGAAAAGTCAGAAATGGGTATCAGTTTCAATCACAGGACTTCATATCACAGAATCAGTGGGTGAATTTTAAAAAAAACTATCCTACAGATCCAGGGTCAGTTCCTACCACATACATGTACCAGTGGTTCTTAACAGGCTGCAGCAACTCCAGAGAGGCCAAAACTTTTGTACAGATCCAGGAAACCTCTTACCACACTCATCACATTCACATCATACATACATGAATAGAGATGATTGGTCTCCGACCAGTTATTCTTACCAGGCTGCAGCGGTTCCAACTGCTCCAGTCAGAGAGGACACAGTCCTCGGGGCAGGGCAGCCGGCTTCCCCGTGTCCCCAAGGGCATGTCCTCCGGGTCACACAGGTAGTCCTCCACAGACTCAGATGGACCGTCAATAGTGTTCAGCATACACCTACGGGATTGGCACAGAGATGTGTTCATATGACCTTACATAGTCAAAAAAAAATCCATTAAAATCAGCTGTCAATCAAATGCAATATATACAACATATTTACCTGCATATGTTGAGGACCATGGATTTATACTGTGTGTGACACAACGGTCTTCGTATGAGGGAGTAGAACATAACTTGGGATGGTTTTATTTAGTCTACAGTAGTGCGATGTAGTGAAAGGGTAGAGTACCTGACTTTGCGGGTCTGGACGCCCTCTCCACAGTTCTCCTTCAGGTCCAAGTTGCTGACCTTCCACACACTCCAGGGTTCAGCCACCCACACATACTGACTGCAGTCACTAATACAGGGCACAACCTCGTACACCTGGGGGAAGGCACCAGGCAAGAGGTCTGACACTTAATATGTATATGGTTATTACCTCCGTTTATCATTGAGTTTGGGTGACAAGAATAGCGTCAATGATATTACTGTGTTGAGGTGATTAAGACATTACCAGAGGTGTTTTGTTGGTGCTTATGTCTATCCCTTTTAATCTTACCCCGCTACGTCTGTGAGTGTTCTGTACAGTACTATGCACAACAAGAGATATTTAGTATGTGGGAACATTGTTGACAATGTGAATTCACAATACTGAAAAGGGTCTTACCTGGGCCTATTGTGTTCATCCGTATCCAGTGTGCATTGTGGAATGAAAGTGACAAAGATTTGGTATAATTGACAAATGCAAATATTGAATTGCTTCGATCAAACATTTGATTCATGTGACGTTGTAAATAAAGGCTGCCTCTGTGAAGACCCCTTTAGAGAGTTCAAACACTGAGAAACAGATCAACATACCATGAATTTAATCCACTTCTCTGAATCTGTTGCGATTCATATTGAAGGTAAAAAAAAAATGTAATTTCTCAAATCAGGGGCATTTCTGTTGGATGCATCCATTTGTAGTATCCATTCCCCTGGCCCTCTATTCTACCCAGCAAAAGCAATTTGGCAATCATGAGAGAAAGTAACGGAAGGTAATTCAAACAGAATATTTTAATGAATATTTCATTTGTTTCTCTCTCCTATGTGTTTGTAATAATGTGTTTCTAACATAAAAACGGTGTTATTTATCACAAACAGTGCCTGAAAAATAGAATTTATATTAGGAAAAACTGGCATCCATATTAGGAAGTCCCTCAGCTATCAGACAAAATTATTACAAGTAAACATGAACTAATTTCTACATTAGACAGTCTTGTGAGTGTTTCTCATGCTGTACCTGGTTGATGTGATCCAGTTTGGGGCAGGGTCGCCCTCCGTTGTAGGGTTTCTCCCGGAGCCACTTGGAACGCACTTTGACCCCGCTACCACATGACTTGCTGCAGCGGGACCAGTTGGACCACTCGCTGAGCTTACAGTCTGACGGACAGGGGATGATGCATGCCTCCTCAATGTAGCCTGTATGGAGGAGAGAGAGAGTGGTGTGAGAAGTGCCAGGAAAAGACAGGGGCCCATAGAGGCCCCCAGGAGCCCTATGATGCATAGCCCTTCCTTTCCATGGTATAGCATCTATTCTAGTCTGATTGCGATAAGGTTATGACATGTTGTAAAACGTAATTGCATGTTCATGACATTTTCACGAAGGAGTTAAAGCATAATGTTACCCATTATATTTTTGTTTTCTGTAATAAACAATAACATCATAATAAACTCTTGTGAAAATATTGCATGTGCAACTTGGAGAAAATCCAAGGTGTAACGATATCACATAACCAGAAAACCAATACTAGCACCAACAACATGAGCAAATAATGACTCAACTGTTGATTTACAGAGACGGCTGATGTTGCGCTATAACAATAGAGCTACACTCCAGGGTCTCATATGGAGCTGTTAAAATAAATAAAAAATACTCTTGAAAAGTGATTTGGGTCAACTGTAAGCTTTTTCATGTAATCTATGTTTCCTCAAGTGGCTGACAGGGTCATGACATGGCAACTGGGGCTGGCTGGCTTAAGCATCTCACTCTGCTTATTACTCCTGTTCATCTGGATCCCTACATCCCCAAGCCCTGATATCCTGTGTCTGTCTCGACAAACACACAGAGGTCCCAGGCTAATTCACTGGAAGAGGTTATCCATGTGAACCACTAGCTAGCTACATTTCAGTGGAGAACAACACGTTTCTTCTCGATGCTTTCACGAGACGGTTGCTAATGAACTGGAATGTACGGTGTATTGTATACGTTTGAGGGCTGGGTCTGAACTAAAGCTTCAGGGTTGAAGGCCTGAGGCTGTGTTATTGTGTAGCAGCGTTTCCCTGTGGTCCCATCCAGATTGAATTGGAAAACAGCTAAATCAATGAAGTGAACACGCAAGGAGACAAAATGAGGTGTTTGTGCATAAAATGCACTTTTTGACAACATTCTGTCTTCCTGAAGACTCTCTAGGTGCTGGGTGTGTGATTGATTGGAAGCCCTGGCTGTTAACTGCTACCACTGTCAGCAGTATTTGACCCTGGAATCCTGTTCAAACATAGGAGCTCCCTGAGTGATGGGACATACCACATGGCAGGAAGACGGGGTGGCAGGGAAAGAAGACTCTCCGATCCCAACAGGGGTGACCCTAGTGGCACAGTGACACGCCTTACTGTCATGTGACATCACATACACCAGTGGAGACTGGTGGGAGGAGCTATAGGAGGACAGACTCAGTGTAATGACTGGAATGGATGAATGGAACGGTATCAAACACATCAAACATATGGAAACCACATGTTTGACTCAGTTCCATTTATTCCATTTCACAATGTAAATGGGACAATATTTTTATATTTTAGTTGTCTCATTAAATGCTTTCAATATTTCTATATGAATTTGTATAATTTATAGTTGGTTAGAGATTTTTTAAGTTATATAAATTTGGAGCTACTGACATTTTAAAATATTGTCCCATATCCCTTAAGGATAATGAATGCCAAACCAAATTGACCATGGGCATGATGATTGTTCGCGTGCAGCTGCGCGTTCCTGAACTAATGATTACTTGGGTGCTGCCAGCTGTGGGCAGGATTGAAATAAACCCAACACAAAGAAAACTTATAAACTAACCTTCATTCCGTGACGTACCATTGTTTTCCTAATTATCTCTCAAATCTCAGTTTGGACGTGACTGACTTTATGAACAAAATGAGCCTATTTACACTTTGTAACAGTAGAACAAATGTTTCTGACTAATATCGATGCCACATAGGCCATTTTCTACCAGAGAAGTTGTTAATTGCCTTCAATTGCTCTTTAAGCCAGCCCAACGATCTGAAATCATCCCTTATGCCATGTAGTTCATGGACCCTCACATATGTGTTCATCCCCTATAGATCTACATTAACCCCCTGCTACAGTTCTGTTCCTACAGTGCCAATTCCAATCAGAGGAATTAGAACCAGAGTTAAACATACAGAAAATGTCTATATATGTCTGATTAGTACTGCAGCTACAGTGTAAAGACAGTTTCAAACCAAAACACATTTTGATGTATAGTTATCCGCTGTGTGTCTGCAGGGGTGTGGTGGAATGAGAGGATACGGAGTGGGAGAAACACTGCATAATGTATCACATTTCTTGAGAGATCCATAGAAAGGATGTGTTGCTATTTAATCTGTTGCACAGCACAGCTTAGATTTAGCACAACCCATTGCGTTCACCTGATTTGTTTTGCTGCGTCATTTCAGCAGTTTGGAAGTGGCCCAATCATCTCTTAATACCATGGCAGCCCCTCCTACTCTCACTACATTAGCTAACCCTAATCCTCAACAGCACTCTCCTGCCCATGCAGAGTAGTTCACTAGCCCTTACTAATATATCGGCTCCCAATCGCCTCCAACTAAACCAGATCCCCACCACAACCTCACATACTGCTAGAGGTTACTGGTCCTTAACAACATGTCCGCCTTACTACATGCCTTCACCTACAGCGCAGATTCCCACAGTGACCTCATTCCTCATTCCTTCTCCGCTATGCAATCTGGTTTCAGAGCTGGTCATGGGTGCACCTCAGCCACGCTCAAGGTCCTAAACGATATCTTAACCGCCATTGATAAGAAACAATACTGTGCAGCCGTATTCATTGACCTTGCCAAGGCTTTCGACTCTGTCAATCACCACAGTAGTTGTTCACCAACTACTTCTCTGATAGAGTTCAGTGTGTCAAATCGGAGGGCCTGTTGTCCGGGCCTCTGGCAGTCTCTATGGGGGTGCCACAGGGTTAAATTCTTGGACCAACTCTCTTCATCATCAATGATGTCGCTCTTGCTGCTGGTGAGTCTCTGATCCACCTCTACGCAGACGACACCATTCTGTATACTTCTGGCCCTTCTTTGGACACAGTGTTAACAACCCTCCAGACGAGCTTCAATGCCATACAACTCTCCTTCCGTGGCCTCAGAGCAATTGCTCTTAAATACAAGTAAAACTAAATGCATGCTCTTCAACCAATCGCTGCCTGCACCTGCCTGCCCGTCCAACATCACTACTCTGGATGGTTCTGACTTAGAATATGTGGACAACTACAAATACCTAGGTGTCAGGTTAGACTGCAAACTCTCCTTCCAGACTCATATCAAACATCTCCAATCCAAAGTTAAGTCTAGAATTGGCTTCCTATTTCGCAACAAAGCATCCTTCCCTCATGCTGCCAAACATACCCTTCTAAACTGACCATCCTACCGATCCTCGACTTCGGCGATGTCATTTACAAAATAGCCTCCAATACCCTACTCAATAAATTGGATGCAGTCTATCACAGTGACATCTGTTTTGTCATCAAAGCCCCATATACTACCCATCACTGCGACCTGTACGCTCTCGTTGGCTGGCCCTCGCTTCATACTCGTCGCCAAACCCACTGGCTCCAGGTCATCTATAAGACCCTGCTAGGTAAAGTCCCCTCTTATCTCAGCTCGCTGGTCACTGTAGCACGCGCTCCAGCAGGTATATCTCTCTGGTCACCCCCAAAACCAATTCTTCCTTTGGCCACCTCTCCTTCCAGTTCTCTGCTGCCAATAACTGGAACGAACTACAAAAATATCTGAAAAACTTATCTCCCTCACTAGCTTTAAGCACCAGCTGTCAGAGCAGCTCACAGATTACTGCACCTGTACATAGCCCATCTATAATTTAGCCCAAACAACTACCTCTTTATTTATTTTTCTCCTTTGCACCCCATCTCTACTTTGCACTTTCCTCCACTGCAAATCTATCATTCCAGTGTTTTACTTGCTATATTGTATTTACTTCGCCACCATGGCCTTTTTTTGCCTTTACCTCCCTTATCTCACCTCATTTGCTCACATTGTATATAGACTTATTTTTCTAGTGTATTATTGACTATGTTTGTTTTACTCCATGTGAAACTCTGTGTTGTTGTATGTGCTTTATCTTGGCCAGGTAGCAATTGTAAATGAGAACTTGTTCTCAACTAGCCTACCTGGTTAAATAAAGGTGAAATAAAAAATAAAAAACACATTTAAAAAAATTCCCTCTTAACCACCCAATTCCTGTCGAGCCAAGGCCAAGCCTCTCAGAGCCATCCCATAGTTTATAATCATAGAAAAGGGAATGGCTGAGTTACAAAGTACAGAATCCATACTAGGAACATTGTCAAGGTGAGGCGTGAAGGTCCAAGGAGGAGGAATGGCAAGGTTCCTAATATGGATTCTGTACACATGGTCACTGGTCAGTACCCCAACCAACACCTTTTAACCCACCATGGAGACTTGAACAGTTCACATGTGAAACGTTAACCCCATAAAATGGGGAAAACTCCATAGACTCCAACAAATCAGCGATAGATGAACTTATGTCAAATCATCACCGCTTGAGTCCAAGACTTGAGTCCAAGACTACAAAAAGGTGAACAGTAAAAGGAAGGTCTATGTATGTCGTCGCTGTGAGCAACACAGACTTTCAGCGTTAATCCCCGCCTCTATTGATATCTGGGGGGGAATAACTACATTCGATGATCTCTATCACAGCCTGGGGAAATATGTCACCATACACACAGTGGTAGAGAGGACAATGTTTCCTCTTCTATTAATATTAACCCTGACGATGGGAGGAAGAGAGAGAGCAAGAAGAGAGAAAGAGAGAGGGCGAGAGAGAGTGAGAGATACGCAGAGAGAGAAAGAGAGAGGGCGAGAGAGAGTGAGAGATATGCAGAGAGAGAAAGAGAGAGGGAGAGAAGAGAGGGAGAGAGAGAGAGTCAGAGAGAGAAACATGAGAGGGAGAGAGAGAGTCAGAAAGAGAAACATGAGAGGGAGAGAGAGAGTCAGAGAGAGAAACATGAGAGGGAGAGAGAGAGTCAGAGAGAGAAACATGAGAGGGAGAGAGAGAGTCAGAGAGAGAAACATGAGAGGGAGAGAGAGATAGGGAAGTGATATTGCATGTATTACGATGCATACCGTAACGAGACGATCATCTCAGTAACAAAAACACATTCTTCTAGAACACTATCAATAATTCCTTCCATAATCATATACAATATACCTTGTCCCACAAACACACACATATTTTCTTTCCTAATACGTCCCAGTGTCGGGCTCCAGTCATACCCACTCCCAGGCTTACTAATGTGCAACTGAATCTCTGAGTCATAGCTTGGGCTCTGTTCAGAAATGCATGACACTGATGTGTTCATTTCTACATCAGTACATGTCTTCAAAATTCAACTATTCTAAAAGCAATTTGTCTGCATGTGTCAAATTAGAGAGGGCATCGAGTGTTCCTTTGCGCTTCATGTTTTAAGAACAAGAAGATAAGAGCGATTCAGATAAGAAAAGTTCAGACAAGAATATTCGAGAAAATAAATCATGTCAAATTCAGTTTAAAAGAAAATCCAGTTTTAAAAATAAACAGTTGTTTTAAAAATAGTAATATTGATGAGAGCCAGAGAACTTAGAAAGTGGTAAAACATCTTACATTGTAATACAGATATTGCAATGTTTTGTACACGCATTGCTTATTGTTTCACTGAAATCATCATTGGAGAGAAACCTAACAACCCAGTCGACCCACATCCCTGCCCTTGGCATCAAACCAAGCACTGTAGCTGTGATTTGGGGCAGATTTGGTGCTGGCAGGTCAGCAGTCATCATCAGAGATCAGGGGTCATAGTTAACGGAGCAATGCATGATGCCATTAGGAGCATACTCTCTCTGTGTCTGTATTAGTGTGTGTGTGTATTAGTGTGTGTGTGTGTATTAGTGTGTGTGTGTATATTAGTGTGTGAAGGGCTGAGGGGGGGATTACGGCTAGTCAACTTCCCCCTGGGGGGTACATACACACACACACACACACACACACACACACACACCCAACAACTCCACCCCACCATGGCTGTTGCATCGTGAGGTCTCCACCAGTCTGTTGTCCTGGTCGTAACACACCATGGCCTGGTAGCGGTAGCCCTGGCCACACTCCTTGATGTTCCCCTGGACCTTTGTGCCCGGGAGACTCTCCACACGGTCTCCCCCGGCCAGGATGCAGTCGGACCAGTTACCCAAGGGCTGGGCGTTGTACTTGTCACACGGGCAGTACTGCGTCTCGCTCAGAGGGTACATCTGGGTGTTCTTACACTTGTCCTTCTTCTTGCTTCTCCCTGGGGTGGAGAGAGGATAGGGGTTAGTAGGTAGGACGTTTGTGTTTGTGTGTGTCTGCCTGCAGGTCTGTCATGTGCAATTTAAAAGCTAAACTCCATCCTGTCACTAGGCATTAATATGCATCATTATGTTCTCATTGAGTAACATGTAAATATTCCACATCCAGATTAATTGGACCAGACCTCATTAAAATTCTTAGGCTGCTCCCCAAAACAAGAGACTTTATCTAATAGTTGCTAATAGCATCTATGCTGCACTCTAGCAGGCTACATGCTACCTCCCCTTCTCGCAAGGTCCTAGAGCAAACTGAATCAGTCATGTGTTGCTTATAAGCTATAGAACTTCCTTAATGGACTGCCCCTGTGCAAAGGTGCCATACTACCAAAAGTCCACACGTTTTGTTACTGTTCCTCACCTACAAGTAACCTCTTCCTGGTTCGAACCCCCACACAGTCAGCTGTGCAGGACGAGAACTTGGACCAGTTGGTGAGCTGGCAATCATCCTGGCATGGGAGCTGGCACCGCTGAGAGATGGGGGGCATGGTGTTGGCAAACTTCAGACACTCTCCAATGTCTGCCTGCGCTCCGTCCAGCTGTCGACAGGACACGGCTGTGGGGGGAAATCAAAGGCACAATGTCCCTTGGTGGCCATTTTGTCTGGGTCACAGAGATTTAGCAGGAATGGAGACATTGATTGGTTTGGTGGGTTGCAGAAAAGGTGTACAATGTAATACAGGGTGGTTGTCAATTGAACACAGCCTCAGGCAGACTGTTTTTTTTAATACAGTCAGTAACAATGTAGAAAGAAGGGTCAGGATAAAATATAAATGACGATCAATACAGGCTCAATGTTAATATGACAAATATGTTGAGTTTTGATTAAAAGGACATTACTGAAGATATTGCAATATGTGCTTTTCGTTATGCCGTAGACACTCAAGATCCAATTATTTTTCTACCCCAAATTAACTTACAAGCAGAGTTCTGCTCAAACTCCCTTGGGCCTCTGTTGACTCTATACGTTTGGATTGCTGTAGCCTGTTGATATGTGTGGGGTTGTTTGTGGTGGCATGTGTGTTGACAGTGAGTGTGACTGGCGGTCAGGAGTGTTCCAGGTCCCTCCAGGTACACAACAGTGAGAAGCCGTGAGAAGCCGTGAGACGCCCCAGGGGTAAAGAGACACTGTGTCTCAGCATGTCTCAGAGAATGACAAGCAGTGACCTGGATTCTTTAGAGCCCAGGGATGTTAATGTCTACTATCACAGGCTATGAGAGTCAGCCCAACGCTACAGAAGGATTGTGGATGTCAGATCGTTTGTATGAAGAAAAGGAAATTGTTACGTGTCTCTTTCCATTTATGCATATTAGCACTTCACAAGTGGCAATTTACAACATTGCCACTGATTATAGTTCTATTTAAAGCTATACAACAATGGAATTATTATGTGACCTGAAAAAACACATGTACACTACTTTGTTGTACAGCTCCTTTTATCTACAGTAGGTGAGCCATTCCTGAATGCAAGTAAAACGTACGCTTCAATATGCTATCATATGGTGTTTCCTTACAATTGAAACATATTTACAGGTTGTAGTTAGCCAGGGGAGGAATGTAGCAGCTCTCCCAAATGGAGCTGTGATTGAAGCTGCATGAAAAGAGCCTGAGGTACCTGGTACTTAGAAACGTCTCAAACAAACAAGGTGGATGCCTAGTCATGAAGACATTGACATCCTAAATTCACTGAGGGATGACAAGAGGTGTCCTCAGTGCTGCGGGGAGTGTCAACCCCAGTTCACGTCTTCGCCTAAAGGAGAAGAATTTGACAAGTGGTTTAAGAAGCACAATTTGCCTCTCCTAACCTTGCCAAATCCATCTGTTTTCTCCTGGCTGAGATTCAGAGGCCACAAAGAATGTCAATTTCGTTGTGGATGTTTAAATTGGATAGAAGAGTAAGTAATCGAAGGGGATTTGTGAAGGAACAAAGAGAGATGGTTAAAGGATGTCATTTCACCTCTTGTTTGAAGACCTGGTCCACATGTCTCCTGAGCCCCTGGGCTGTCCTCCCTGATGTACCATGGTACCAATTGACACCTTCTCCATTTGTGTGACTTCCACCTGCAATAGAGGAAGTATTGTGACGATGCTGATTGTGATAATGATGTTGAACGTGATGATGATCATCAAGTCAATGTCATCATAATCATTCAAATCATCATATTCAACATTAACATTATCAGCAGACAGTAGAGGTCATTCGTGTATAATAACGATACACTTTATGAGTAAGAGTTGCTAACGACAGTAGCAATAGTATCATCATTGGTGTAATCATCTCCATGTACAGTGTCTTCAGAAAGTACTGTGCTGTACCTGTAACCAGGGCAGACTTTAGGAGCCTCACAGTCCTTTTCCTCCTCCAGCACCTCAGGACAGTCTTGGCCCCCGTTGGCTGGCAGCTGGAGGATGACGCGTTTTCTCGACTGCTTCTTCTTCTGAATGTTACCAGCTGACAAAGCAAACAGTACATTGAGTATTACTTTAATTCTATCTTATAATTCGAGTTTCAAACACCGGAAATTTGTCACAGTACCTAAACCTGTCTGGCTCAGTGTTGGATTGTCTGTCACAGTGTTGGACTGTCTGTCACAGTGTTGGACTGTCTGTCACAGTGTGCAGCTCTCTCACTCATGGAGAGTGGAATAGAGCTAGAGCTAGGTCACAAGGTTAAGCGACCCTCTCCCTCATTGCAGCGCTAGATAGAACTTTGTGGAATAACGCAGATCTATGAAGAAAAACTATGTTCTGTCACAGCGAACAAGCTTTATTCGGGAAGCCCCTTTGATTGGGAGATATGGCATATACATTTTATGTGATACATTTGGGTTGTGGGTTCACAATTCTTACCTTTTATAAGATCTCTGCCAAGCAGGGAGGGAAAAAATCTACCCAGGACTTACTGCACATGCAACAACACATGCACAAGGGAACTCCTCAAACACTACACTGTCTCAGGCAGACTTCTAAATACATTAGGACATCCTTTTACTATATTGTCAGAAGCATCATCAGACCTTGGTAGTAGCCTATTTCATATCCCTCTTTCAATGCATTTCTCTGGAAACCAAGCAGAAAACTTTGACGTTTGAGAAACATGGATGAACGTCTAATTTTGACGTGAGACTGTGAGAGCTGGTTGCTTTCATGAGCTCGAGAAATGTAGCAAACCTTCCCCCACCTTTTAGATCAGAAGATATCCGCCTACCATTCTGTCATGTCAACCATCCATCCATCCAAATCAAATAATTCCATGGGTTCGCCTTTGTCTTTATAAACGTTCACACACTTGGCCCATTCTATGACATGGGATAATCCAAAGAGCAACACAGCAGCTGTTGATTGCCAGTGACAATCCTTCATCAAGTAGCCTTTGCTATATATAATCGACACACTATTTTCAAGGAGTGTGGTATTTGATGCAAACATTCCATTTCATTAAATTACATCACATTTCTCTTGTTCGCTCAAGGAAAGCAATTTGGGCTTGGCTTGCAAACAAAATATGTCATTTCGCTGTCATCACAGAACGTAGATTATTTTTGTAGATCTGCTTCATTCCACAAAGTTCTATCTAGCACTACAGTGAGGGGGAGGGTTGCAGAACCTTGTGACCTAGCTCTAGCTCTACTTCACTCTCCACTCTGAAATGTGCCGCTGTTCCCTTTTAAATGATGTCGAGACATTCCATGTCAAACTGATGTATTCAGGGTAGAGTGGGCGAATGTTGACTGCTTTATAGTTGCAGTAAAATCATCAACAAGATGGATGCTTTCTCCACAATCAGCGGTATTCCCAATAGACACACCCGTTGAATAAACACAATTAAGAACCATAACGTTCTGCCAGAGCTCTGACTATAAACCACTGGTCCTCATTCCTGGTCCTGGGGACCGAAAAGGGTGCACATTTTTGTTTGTGCCCTATCACTACACACCTGATTCAAATCATAATCAGGCTTTGATGATTTGAATCAGGTGTGTAGTGCTAGGGCAAAAACAAAAATGTGGGTCCCCAGGACCAGGATTGAGGACCACTGATCTATACTGATTAAGATGTTGTTTTAGGGTCCAGGACTGGCCCAGGAGTGATTAATCATTTTATATGAGTGTATTACAGGCTCTGTGTATCCTTGACCTTCAGTTTCAACCAGTGTGGGTAGGAGGCAGGTCATCCTATACAGCAAGAGAACATCAGCACTACTCTCAAAATATACGACTGAGACTGTGTGTGGCGAGGGCCAAAGATTCATGCAGTCATGCCAAATATAGAAGTCATCAAAATCTGAACGATGATGATTTCATCCCATAAATCAATGTAATGTATTCAACAATGTTCTCCAGCTGTGGCCATGGCTGTCTGACAAAGGTGGCGTGGTCTGAAGGTGTTTTTATCACAGCATGAAAACAACAATAGCAACAACAACATGGCGTCTTGTCACTTGTAGCCACAGGCTAGTATGTTTACTGGTTTGCACTAAATTAGGTCATCTTAGGGTCATCCTACATGTCAATCTGTCAAATGAAATATCCGTAAAGAAACGAGAGTAATACAACTTAAGGAAACTGTAATGAGTCGTTTACATTGCATGCATCACCCAATTGGTGCCAGTTTCCTTATTCGTCCCAGTTTTCCATTGGTTTATAATATCAATGATTTCTATGCTTCATGATAAAAGCTGACATGGATAATATTCCTCTGAGCGGTTGGATAAGCAAGTAATTCCATTTAGGAGAGCATTTTTGCTCCATAGTACCTAGCTCCCAAGAGACTTACAATGAACAAGTACAGATGTATGATATTAATTTGAGCCAGTATGCTACAGCAGGAAAATAATCCTGCAGCAACAGGAAATGTGAATTATTATTATGTGGATTATAAATAATATAATTTTTTTTGTAGGGGTTGATATATTTAAGGGAAAAAGTCAGAAATTTCTAAGTGGACATTTCAAACTATAGAAGCCTTTTTAAGACTCAAATACACTGCATAGCAGGTAAGTTGTCCTGCAACAGGGTGATCAAATTAAGATCCTACATCTGTCTTTGAACAGTAGCTTGAATTCTTCTTTCATACCTGCATCACAGGTGGGAGAGCACTGGGACCAGTCGCTGAAGGGGGTGACGATGCAGTCCTTCTTACAGGGCATTCGACAGGGCCTCACTGTACCTGGACGAGGACTCTCAGGACATCTACATGATAAGCATACACACACACTACTGGTAACACATGCAAACACATAGCTGGTAACACACAGACACAGGCTTCTCACTTTGGCTGCAGGAATTCAAATGACTCATCGGATTGGCCAAGAGCCACGGAGCTATCGAGGAACAATGATAGATTTTTGGCTTAGAAGATACTCCTCTCAGGAAGTACTGTAACCTGCTTGGCTTTGTACTCTGTCATTTTTCTATGTAAAACCAATTGGCTTTTACCGAGAGAAATCCAGTGTTTTCTGAAGCACAAACTAGGACAACAAGAAGCAACTGTCTGATAAGAAGTCCTTTATCTATTATGTCCATGTCAATCTATGGTGCCACTGACAGATAAGAAAAGAGGGGGCCTCCCAAGTGGTGCAGTGGTCTAAGGAATTGCATCGCAGTGCTAGCTGTGCTGCTAGAGATCCTGGTTTGATTCCAGGCTCTGTTGCAGTCGGACGTGACCGGGAGACCCATGGAGCGCGCACAATTGGCCCAGTGTCGTCCGAGTTAGGCGAGGGTTTGCCCGGCATGGATATTCTTGTCCCATCGTGCTCTAGCGACTCCTGTGGCAGGCCCGAGCGCAATCCACGCTGACAAGGATGCCAGGTGTACGTGAGGTGGTGAGGTGAGGTGTTTCCTCTGACACATTGGTGTGGCTGGCTTCCGGGATAAGCGAGCGTTGGGTTAAGAAGCAATGTGACATGGCTGGGTTGTGTTTCGGAGGACGCATGGCTCTCGACCTTCGCCTCTTCCGAGTCTGTACAGGAGTTGCAGCGATGGGACAAGACTGTAACTACCAATTAGATACCATGAAATTGGTGAGAAAAAGGGGTAAAAGTAAAAAAGGCAATTTAAACATGACCTACAGTATACGGCTTTAGCAGCTCAGCAGCGCCTTTGTTAATATTCATTCCTCTTAAATGGAGAATCTGCATTTAATTCCTCCAGGCTATATTCAGTTCACTATAGATAAGACCCTCGATGGGAATCGTTCCCGTTTTAAATTGATTCTATTACTGGACGATAATCCGTTAGATCGCTGGGATTGTGGTTGGAGCCGGTCTTCATATTTAACGGACAAAGGGTTATATGTAATCTCCAGCCTATAAGTACCTCTGATCCCCAGTGAAAGGCCACTGGATGAAGATAAACGGGGGAAAATTGTCCGTCTAAAAGACATCAAGTCATCTGATTTTTCGGAACATGGGCTCTCCTGGGGCTTTTTTAAGTGATGTTGCGGCTCTATTTCCTCATTCTATTGCTGAGATAGCATAGGTAGCCTAGCTAGCGCTGATCATCTGGCTCAGGTTTACACACTGGGAGCAAGAGCACTGTCTTCTTCTGGGGTTGCTCCACTCTTTGACACTGTGTCGTCAGGGGAGAAATAGGGTGCCTGACACACGCACAATGTAATAACGCAGCAGGCAGCTATGCGAAGAGAGATTTACGTTTAATACCAATAGAGAGAGAGAGATAAATCCCTCTTTAGTGAGACAAATCCTCTGGCACGTCCGTACACTGTTTCTACACTCCAAAGCAGTGCTCGGGGATGGAGAATAGAGAGCTGTTGATGATGATGATGATAAATATGGGTCAGGCTTGGATCAAATCAGTTTCTTATTTCCTCTTTAGGTTTAAAGAGTTTACACGGATTAACTGCATCAACAACAGGCGCAAAGGTAATGGGAGCCTGTTTAAGGACAAGCTACTTCAGAAGTCTTCAAAAGAGAAGCCTACAGGTAGCAATCTTCTAGGCAAAACAATAGAAGATGAGACGCATCAACATGATCCAGACTGAGCTTTTGAGCTGAGCCTTTAACTACCTCACTTCACCTCCCAGAACTAATGCCAAATTCCCTCCGGCAGACAGAAACATCCCTACCGTTCCTTTTCAGTTTTAACAACGTTCCAGACAAAACATAGTTAAAAATGAGACACAACAACAGGACCCAGATTGAGTTGTTGTCCCGAGCACTTAACTGTCTCACATAACTAATGCTGAAACTAATGCTGAAACTAATGCTGAAACTAATGCTGAAACGAATGCTCCAGCAGACAGAAACATTCCTACTGTTCCCTGTTACTTTAATTGTATTTTAGGCCAAGTGTAATTGATAGGCACTACGCGGATTTTGCATGATAAAAATGACATTCTCATGAAAACAACAGGCCACGTTCATTGTCAGAACACAATACCGACGCCGCAGAAAACTCAGTCTTCGCGGCTATTGAAGTATGCAGACGTTTTGACTGGTCATTAGATTATCCAATTAAAGCATCCTCTGGTTTTGGCCGACTTGTTTTCCCTGCTAGTGTTATCATGTCTTAACGATCTTTAAATGTAATGATTTGTAGTGAGGCAAGAAACACAACGTTTACTCTGAGTCTGTCCCACAGCACATCATTAAGAAGAGTTTGCTAGGGTAATGTTTTTGTTCTGCTATTTTCTATTATCGCTTCAATAATCTGTTCGGCAAGAGAGATTCTTCAAAATGAGCATACTGTGTGGTTGAACAGAGAGTGAGGAAACATTGCAACCCACATCGTTTTAAGAGACCACAAAAGCACACAAAGCCTGGCACAGAACGATAAGCACTAATTAAATGCATTATTAAAAAGTACAACAGCAAATAACACATAATTTGTTCAATATTCGGTGGGAAAACAGCTACGGCTTTGCGTACGTTTCTTTGGCCACTATCTCGACAGCTTTCAACCATCTGTCATCCACAGTGACTAAACACAGTTGTCATTAGGACACATCCACGTGATTGACTATGACTGTTAAACACTATCACAATTATTCATCCCAACTCCTTTTCCGACTGTCCAAGTTAGAGTCAGTGCGATAATACAAACACATCGGACATCAATCCCCATGCAAATTGTCTCAATAAACCAAGATGTTTTAGTTCCAAATCCCCCTGCAGTACTCTGTATATAGATTGATAGAAGCGTATGCCTGAGGGAGTGACATATTTGTCTCTGAGAGACTCTCTTCTCTATTGGGCTTTGACAGTGTGTGTGGTGACACTGTGTGAGGTTCACTGCCTCGAGGTGTGTGAAGACAGCTCTGCGCCCTCTGTGAGTGAGTTGGGGCACATCTGCATACACACCAGCGAGGCAGGCATGTGTTTGTTTGCTCTGCCAGGTTCCTGGGGGAGGGCTAATCAAACCTACCTGCCAAGAAGGATGGTGGGAAGAGAAGACACAGGTGGAAAAATAACAACTAGAGACCATGTCAAGTCACAATGCAGCGCACCGAGTGCAGGTAGGGTGAAACCACCTCTACACTTAAGCTAGATAGCTACTGGCCTTAGTGGTTTCGTTTGGATATGAGTCGACACCATCTCTCCAAGGAATGGAAAAGATTGGCGCCAATTGGACATGGACTCACCCTGACATTAGACCACTTTTGAAGTCTTACAATGACTGACAAATATTGATTTTAGAATGAACTATCCCTTCACAACAAAGGGCTTATAGACAAGGCACTGAGAGAAAGCACTTTTGGAGCTTTGCCAGCTTCAGCGGTCTTAACCTAATCCGCCATGACAGGGCAAAGCCTCTTTAAGAGCAACAGCGGCTTGAAAGAATGCAAAACATGCAGGAAAGTTATTTCATAACAAAGGCAAAATACAGTGGCCTTAAAAGGATATGGACTCTATAGCAAAGCCTATGATGGCCCAGCACCTTGGACAGATACCACTGGGAGGTTTTACTTCAGGACCATGGATAGCAACAAGATCCGTAAACTGTAGACTCAAGTTAAGATTTCTGGATCTTACATACAGCAGGTTAATTAGTTACATTAACATAACATCCCGACTAGGTAAGCCTAGCAAAGCAAATCAGCACCCATGCAAGAGCAGAACTTTAGGCTAACTGTAAAGTAAACTTATCGATGCATTTTGAGGCTGCGGTGTTATGTTCTGCATTGCAAACCATCGACATCCTGCAGCTCTCATCTTGTGGTGATTTAATTGCCTTAAAGTATCCAAGCCACTTAATTACTGTCATTATCATCAGTGGGAAATTACACAGGCCTAAATGAACCGGGTTAATTAGCCTGTTTGGGACGGCATATATATTTATTTATCTGGGTTTGCCTGTGGAGTAGAGATAGGGCTTGAAAGCGACTCTTCATACTGTATGACTGCTTGTCATACCTTTCTAAATAACTTCCTAGCTCTCTCTCTCTCACACAGACACACAAACTCACGCACGCATACACACCTAGGGCCTAAATGTTCTTACTTCTTGGGCGGCACCTGTCCCACGTTGACCCGGACACAGATGACCTTGCGTGTCTGCATGCCCTGGGAGCAGGGGCCCTGCCCGTTGGTGTTTGGGCCAGCAGCAGACCTGGGGCCAGTGGTGGTGTTGAGGGCTGAGGCTGAGGGATCTTCAGTACATGGGCCCCAGGGTCCAGTCTGCCAGTGATACACTGTACATGCATGCTCGTTGCAGTTACGCACCTCCTGCAGAGAACTGCTGTTGGGGCACATGCCGCCACCTAGGAACACTCACGCACACATGCACACGCGCACGCACAAACAAATGCACACACACAGAAAGGGCCAGCTGATGAGTTATTTTATAGAGGTCCGGCATCGTGCACAATGACAGTGCAACATATGATAAGCAATACGTTCAAATTCTCTACCACACCACACACATATACAGGGTAGTCCCAATGTCATCAGTCAGGGAGACTCTGGCTTATTCATGAAGCCCTTAAATAATGTCAGATTCTGTCAGAACAAAGTATGAAAGATTCAGCCAATTATTGATAGTGACAGTCCATGATTGTGATGAAAGACCTCCCCCGGAGATTGACAATGCATTTTAATCCTCCAGCCCACTTTGAGGCTCAGACAATTCCTCTCCTCCTACTGCTAGTTGCAAGTCTGATTACCAACCCACTTCTCCACCTGTCGGATTTTAAACATCCAACACATCCAACATCACTCTGTCCCTTCCTCACCTCTCTCTCTCTCTCTCTGTCTCTCTCTCGCTCTCTCTCTCTTCTGTCTGTCGGTCTCTCGCTCTGTGTCTCTCTGTCTCTCTCATCTCTGCTCAGTGGAGGCAGGTGGGTCGATAGAGTGAGATTCAGAGCCCTTAGTGCTTCAGAGTAATTGCAGACACTTACAGGTTTGGGCAGTGATGAAGGGGCATTGTGGGACTGTAAGTCCTCCACACCTGCAACATTCTGAGATGAAAGCCAACCTGTTCCATAATGAGCAGCAGTGGTGTTGTTCACAGGCCGGTCAATGTGGAATGCCAACTCAGACTAATCTAAACCTGATGACAAACGAACAGACCTCCTCCTCCTTCCTTTCTGCTGACTGCCACCTGCTTACATCGCTGACTAACCATGTCGGTTTGCTGGTTCTGCCAATAGCGTAAACTAACCAGACGAGTAAGCCACAGATGGTGTCCAGACTGACCTAGAAAAGTGGTTTGGGTTGGGAAGAGGTAATGTCTATGTCGATGCTACAGGGAGTTGTAGTGGATGATTTATGATGAATGGTGAAGCAAAATCAGTCCAGTCTTAATGTGACAAGATGAGCTGCTTTAATGCTACGCAAAGGCTGCGGCTCATTCATGTTTGCGGTATGAATTTCATCACTTTTCTGACTTATTCACAAAATTTACTTGGAAAGACATCCATAATGTATTGGGTGTCTGAGCTAGCGTGGTTACATTTAGTATGCGGCTTATGACACTGGAGCTTGGGATCACCTAACAGACGGCACACTTGACTGCTAAAATATCTATATTTTGAGAGGTATTCTTCAAACAGGAAAATTTAAAAAAAATATTGAAGCAGCATACATGATGATGTGAAGACTTTCCACATTGGTGCCTTTCCACATTGGTGGGGAAGAACACCAATCAGAAAAACTTTCAAGGCCCAATATGCAGTTTCTGTAACCATATTTTGACTTATTTGGACTAGAAGAATATAGCTTAAAAAATGCCTAATAAACTTTGTTAATCCTCTACAGGATCGGTGGGTCCCCCGTGGGACGGTTGAGCTAACGTAGGTTATTGTTATTAGCATGAGGTTGTAAGTAACAAGAACATTTCCCAGGACATATCTGACATATCTGATATGGCAGAAAGCTTAAATTCTTGTTAATCTAACTGTCCAATTTACAGTAGCTATTACAGTGAAATAATACCATACTATTGTTTGAGGATAGTGCACAGTTATGAACTTGAACAGCACAGACTAGAATATTTTCTGGAATTCATCCAATGACATTGAGGAATATATCACCTCAGTCATCGGCTTCATCAATAAGTGCATCGATGATGCAGGGCTTGAAAACTATTTCGGACTACAAAGGGAAACCCAGACGCGAACTGCCCAGTGACGCAAGCCTACCAGATGAGCTAAATGCCTTTTATGCTCCCTTCGAGGCAAGCAACACTGAAGCATGCACGAGAGCACCAGCTGTTCTGGATGACTGTGTGATAACGCTCTCGGTAGCCGATGTGAACAAAACCTTTATTAAACAGGTCAACATTCACAAAGCCGCTGGGCCAGACGGATTACCAGGATGTGTACTCAAAGCATGCACGGACCAACTGTCAAGTGTCTTCACTGTCTTTTTCAACCTCTCCCTGACCGAGTCTGTAATACCTACATGTTTCAAGCAGACCACCATAGTCCCTGTGCCCAAGGAAGCGAAGGTAACCTGCCGTCCCGTGGCACTCACGTCGGTAGCCATGAAGTGCTTTGAAAGGCTGGTCATGGCTCACATCAACAGCATCCCCCTGGACACCCTAGACCCTCTCCAATTTGCATACCGCCCCAACCGATCCACAGGTGACGCAATCTCAATCACACTCCACGCTGCCCTTTCTCAAAGACAGTTGTGAAGAGGGCACGACATAACCTTTTCCCCTTCAGGAGATTGAAAAGATTTGGCATGGGTCCCCAGATCCTCAAAAGGTTCTACAGCTGCACCGTCGAGAGCATCCTGACTAGTTGCATCACCGCCTGGTATGGCAATTGCTCGGCATCTGACCATAGGGTGCTACAGAGGGTAGTGCGAATGGCCCAGTACATTACTGGGGCCAAGCTTCCTGCCATCCAGGACCTATATAATAGGTGGTGTCAGAGGAAAGCCCATAAAATAGTCAGAGACTCCAGTCACCCAAGACTGTTTTCTCTGCTACCGCATGGCAAGCGGTACCGGAGCGCCAAGTCTAGGACCAAAAGGCTCCTGAACAGCTTCTACCCCCAAACCATAAGACTGCTGAACAATTCATAAAATAGTCAAAGGACAATTTACATTGACCCCCCCCCCACCCCCTCCCTTTAGTACACTACTGCTACTCGCTGTTTGTTTGTTACCTATGCAGAGTCACTTCACTCCCACCTACACGTACAGAATACCTCAACTAGCCTGTACCCCACACAGTGACTCAGTACCGGTGCCCCCTGTATATAGCCTTGTTATGTTATTCTTATTGTGTTACTTTTTATTATTACTTTTTATTTTAGTCTACTTGGTAAATATTTTCTTCTTTTTGAACTGCACTGTTGGTTAAGGGCCTTAGGGCCAGGGGGCAGTGTTCGGAAGTTCGGATAAATGACGTGCCCAAAGTAAACTGCCTGTTACTCAGGCCCAGAAGCTAGGATATGCATATTGATAGCATTGGATAGAAAACACTCTGAAGTTTCTAAAACTGTTAAAATAATGTTTGTGAGTATAACAGAACTGATATTGCAGGCGAAAACGCGAGGAAAGTCCATCCTGCTTCCACTAGATGTCAACAGTCTTTAGAAAGGGTTTCAGGCTTGTTTTTTGAAAAAAAAAATTCAAGGTGGCTCTCATTTGGACTGTAGTCTTGTGGCGTGTGTGGATGAGGGTACGCACTTCATTTTTTATCTCTGGTATTGAACACACTGTTCTCCGTATTAAATTTGATAATTTATTTAAATATTAGGGTACCTGAAGATTGGTTAGAAATGGTTTTTGACTTGTTTGGACAAAGTTTATTGGTAACTTCTGGGATTCCTTTCTTTGCATGTTGAACTAGAGGAACGGGTGGATTACTGAATCAAACGCGCCAACTAAACTGACTTTTTTTGTATAGCTGGGACGCTTGGGATTTCAAACAGAGTGTCACGACTTCTACCGAAGGTAACTCCTCTCCCTATTCGGGCGCCGCTCGGCGCTCGGTGTCGCCGGTTTACTAGCCGCTACCGATCCCTTTTTATTTTTCTGGTTGTTTTGTCTGTGTTCCTTTTCACACCTGGTTTCAATTGCTTTGATTTCTGTGGGTATATAGGGCACCTGTTACCTGCCGTAATTCGTGCAGGATTAAGCTTGTGAGTATTAGCGTTCAGTATTCTATGCGGTTTATTATTTTCGCATTGACGTATGTGTATGTAGTGTCGGAACTGTGGTTGTTCCTCCGTGTACTGACACGAGTTTGTTTTCCTTCGAGCGCGTTGTTTGGACATTCATCTGGGCCAATTTTGTATTGGTGGACTATGTGTACAGATCTCTACATTAAACACGCTTCTCAAAGAAAATCCCTGCTCTCCTGCGCCTGACTCCTACACCTCTCACCGAGACGCACTTTATCACACAGAGGAAGATCTTCAAAGGTAAGTGATTTATTTTATCTCTATTTCTGATTTTTATGACGCCTCTGCTGGTTTGGAAAATGTTTTTTATGCTTTTGTGTGTGGGGCGCTGTCCGCAGATAATCACATGGTATGCTTTCGCCGTAAAGCCTTTTTGAAATCCAACAAAGCGGCTGGATTAACAAGAAGTTAAGTTTTTAAATGATGTAGGACACTTGTATGTTCATGAATGTTTATTATTAGGATTTTGTCATTTGAATTTGGCTCGCTCCAGCTTCACCGGATGTTGTCGATTTTGATAGCGCACGGATCCCGTTTCCAGTAAGAGGTTTTAAGGGCTTGTAAGTAAGCATTTCAAATCAAATGTATTTATATAGCCCTTCTTACATCAGCTGATATATCAAAGTGCTGTACAGAAACCCAGCCTAAAACCCCAAACTGAAAGCAATGCAGGTGTAGAAGCACGGTGGCTAGGAAAAACTCCCTAGAAAGGCCAAAACCTAGGAAGAAACCTAGAGATGAACCAGGCTATTAGGGGCGGCCAGTCCTCTCTGGCTGTGCTGGGTGGAGATTATAACAGAACATGGCCAAGATGTCCAAATGTTCATAAATGACCAGCATGGTCAAATAATAGTAATCACATTTTTCACGGTAAAGTCTACACTTGTTGTATTCGGCGCATGTGACAAATAAAGTTTGATTTGATTTCATTTATTATTAAACCAATTAGGCACATTTGGGCAGTCTTGATACAAAATCTTGAACAGAAATACAATGGTTCATTGGATCAGTCTAAAACTTTGCATATACTGCTGTCAACTAGTGGCCAAAATCTAAATTGTGCCTGGGCATTCCAGATGTAATGTGTTATATTCCCCTACATTCATTTCAAATTTCCACAAACTTCAAAGTGTTTCCTTTCAAATGGTATCACGAATATGCATATCCTTGCTTCAGGTCCTGAGCTACAGTCAGTTAGATTTGGGTATGTCATTTTAGGCGAAAACTTTAAAAAAGGAGCGGGTCCTAATGAGTTTTAACTGTTGTACCCCATCAGAAGCTAAAATATCAGCTTGTTTAACTCTAATGTTTGTAAACAAAGTAAATGTAAACAAACACTGTACAGCCTCAAAACAGGTTTAAAACCATACTTTTGATGTAATGGATAATCAATCCTTGCATCCATATCTCTGTCTATACATTTTAGAGTGGTTCCATTTCTCCAGCCCCACCCCTGAGCATTTTACTGAAACAGTGACACTTTTTTTACTGTTTCAACAATGATTTGCCCATTTAAATCATCTACCCAACACTCTACGCTAACAATATCCACTACTCATCACCTACTACTGCTACTACTACTATTACTGCTACTAATAGTACTACTACTGCCACTACTACTAGTACTATTACTAATTTTAAAGATAAAAATAGAATGTACCAAAAAGCTTTGGAATCTGTGGCACCCTTGAAAGACCTTTGGAAAACATCAATATAGAATGTTAAAATTCTCACATCAAGATATGAGAACGTGTAAATACATTTGAAGAATGAGTTATACTTACTTACTGTACAACAACAAAACCAAAAGCAACTACTTCTTTCACTACATCTATTGCTACTAGGATTTTACATCAATCCTATGGTGCCCAAAGGTTGTCGAGGTATAACTACAGTAAAGCCTATAAACATGGACAGAAATCCAATTATTTTGTCATTTGCCAAGATATCGCTAAGGTTAAATGTAGCGAACAGCTAGTTTCAATCACAAGTGTTACCCTCCATCACCGTGATCCATGCCACTACCATTGCAGTTACTGTGGGGAGGTTAACAACATGCAGATCAGCTTTTAGCCAAATGTTTCAATGAAAACAAAAAATCATAGTGACAGACAGAGGTACAGACAGACAGACAGACAGACAGACAGACAGACAGACAGACAGACAGACAGACAGACAGACAGACAGACAGACAGACAGACAGTAACAGATAAAGGGACAGACAGACAGACAGACAGACAGACAGACAGACAGACAGACAGACAGACAGTAACAGATGAAGGGACAGACAGTAACAGACAGTGTGATAGAGAGACAGTGACAGTGACAGTGACAGTAACAGACAGAGAGACAGACAGAGAGACAGACAGACAGACAGACAGACAGACAGGCAGGCAGTAACAGACAGTAACATAGAGGGACAGTAAAAGACAGGCAGTAACATACAGTTACAGACAGAGGGACAGTAAAAGACAGTAGCAGACAGAGGGACAGACACTTTAAAGGACAGTGTGACTTGAAAGCTATACAAAGAGAAAGACCCCTTTAACATGGTAAATTAACACTACAGTAGATATACAATACAGACCGTACAGAACGGCACACCATCTACAGTACATAGTCTCATAGTCACCTTCGCCAGCGTTGTAGGCCAGTACGGAACGGGTCCTCAGCTGCTTGCCCTCAATGGTTTTGCTAGAACAGGTTTGGGAGCAGGAGGACCAGGAAGTCCAGTCGCTGAGGACACAGTCCTTAGGGCAAGGCACATCACAGGCGATGGGCTCAGGGGCAGGGGCTCCCCCACACAGCTCCTTGTCCACCATGTCACCTGGGTGGCACAATAGAAAAACAATAATTGATGGAACTGTTATATACTTTTTCAATACAGAAAAAAATCTCAAACAAAAACAGAATCTGTAGTTGTACTACACTTTATATAACTTCCAAGACTCTCATCCAGAGCAATTTACAGGAGCAATTAGGGTTAAGTGCCTTGCTCAAGGCACATTGGCAGATTTCTTCACCTGGTCAGCTCGGGATTCAAACCACGAGGCTAACTGCCACCCTCCATTATAATGTCTACAATATGATAAACCACACTACAATTTTCTGGTCCATTAGTGGGGTTGTTTACATAATGTTTCCTTAGTGTCATTGAATGCCAATCAATTTCAACCCATACAATTCATTAACAACAATTCATCAACTTGATCTGTTGTCTTCCTTCTGACATCACAGCTGGGTCAAATGTTTGGTAACTGTTTCATAACGTGTTGGGTTAAGGTTATCGAGGATAATCTGTACAACATATTAATAATGACGTCGCTATTCTCAACGCAACTCGACCTGAATACTGAATTAGCTTTGGACATAGTAAGTACAAACTCACATGGGACTTAAACATTTTTCACTTACATATTTAGGATTCATGACCACTTCAGTGGGTTATACTATGAAGCCACATATTCGGTATGTGCTTTTAACAGGTTAACATTTTACTGTAGTGGGCTAAATCAGGGTCACACAAACACATCTACTTTGAAACAAAGTAGATTTGTTATGAGCTTACAGCCACCTGTACCGTGTCAGATATAGAGTCGAAATGTATAAGATTTTGAGTTTGCATCCCAATATTACACTTCATATACATCACAGAAGACTGAAATATAACAAAACCGTTTGACATAGATACACCGGATTTTCTGTTATGTTAATTAATTATGAAATTATGAAAAATATTAGGAAAGGGCTACCATGTTGCAAGGAACTGAATTGGCTCGGCCGAGTAAATGTGGATCTTCCGACGGTTGGTTTTTGCAATTTCAGGCTGAGGATGAGTTGAGCTTCAAACCCTCCGATCGGCCCGCCTTTACATTAAGATGTCACTTTGAGGAGCATTCGGGGAACCAATTGTGACTGAACCCGAGACAGTGTGGAAATGCGAAGTGACAAGGAAACTCAGTGGCTCTCACGGTGGCAAAAACATGAACGAACAGAACACCCTTTATTAGAAAAACTCCAGGCTTAGTGAACTGAGAAAAACAGTTCCTTTTAAATGAGTCAGAACTGTTAATATCAGTGTAGATCAGATACGCTCAGTATCGACAGTGGAGTTTCAATGACATTTGTATAGACTTTTGTCTGCGGTGTGGCTGTTTGTTGTTGGTGTGGCAGTTTCATAAAATTCAGCCTCAGTACGGCAGACAGACATTGAGCCCAAAGTCTCTGGGGCAAAAAGCAGCACAAAATCATAACACAACAAACATCAGTGGAGACAGGGGGAATCAGTCAACGCCAGTCAAGATAATTAGAAAAACACAAAGAGGTTGTGCCTCTCACAAAGCTACTAGGAAGACATCACCTGACCTGGCAATAACCCTGAATTCCACTAGTATCCACATGTACAGTATGTGTCCTGGGTGAGGTGAGATGACAATGTAACGTCGGATGTTTCAGTTTTTCCGAATTTGGAGGATGATAAAGAGGTCATTGTCAAAGGAGCACCGTAGGAGTGTGATTTGGACTCAATCCATTACAGTGCCTGTATCTTTCTCGGTGTATCTCTTCGATATCTCTCCACATCTCGTTCATAACGCTCAAACTAGGAATGGCGACTATACCTGGGATTGATAACATAGCATCTTTGTCAATCACACACACATTCTGAAATCGGCTGAAAAACCCAGACAGCATCTCTCTGCACCGACTGCCATTGTCTTCAGTCAAACATTCTTCAGTAATAAAGTGGAGCAGTAAAACCACGAAGCTGCAAAGTTAAGGGAGTCCCCGAGACTCAGGGCCAGAGAGAATTGATTTGATTTAGTGCAAGCAGGGTTTAATTGCTCTGGCTGAGAGAGTGAAAAGGGGGAGGGCAATATGTGGCTATGCTGAGCTAGGGAAGTGTTAAAGGAGACGGGGAGGGGGATGTGATGTGGGGGAGGGCGTCTGGAGAGAACTCCATGATAAATGGCAGCCGTGATAAATGGCAGGGTGGCTAACCACCATTCTCTCTCTAGTCGTACCCAGCTCTTCACTCAGTTACAGTATAGCCATATGTTAGAGGGTTGATAGAGAGGTCACCTTGAGCAACATATGTTTTTTTTATCCAGAGGGTGAGACCCTGATTTAAGGCATGCTTCAGTTCAGCTGGTGCCTAGCTGAATTCGGTTAGACAAACTAAATGAGTGTGCTCGCATACTCCCTTAAAAGACCTTCGCTTGAAAAACAAGAAAAAGTGTCAATAGTACTGTTTGTCCATTTTGAGATGCCGTAGCCAGTTTTTCATTTCCTCAAAATAATCAGAATTAGTCTAAGTTAACTCTAGTTAACTAATTTTACATCTAACTAAGATGTTTGGTGCAGTGTTTCTCAATCAAAAAATGTGCTTGAAAATGAGTCGCCTTTATTGAAGACTCTCTTCTGTTGACCAATCACCGACAAGGGGGCATAGACTTCGGCTCCGAACGTGCCTCCATAAAAAATGGTATGTGCCCGAACAGCTGAAAAAACCCGCACTGAAGTAAAAAATAAACAAAAATGGCATAAAATGTCGTCATAATATACGGTGCAATCGGGAAAGTATTCAGACTCTTTGGCTTTTTCCACATTTTGTTACGTTACAGCCTTATTCTGAAATGTATTCCATATTTTTTTACTCATCAATCTACACACAATAACCCATAATGATAAAGCGAAAACAGGTTTTTCGAATTTTTTGCAAAAGTACATACATTTTTAAAATTAAATATCACATTTACATAAGAATTTACATTTTGAAGCACCTTTGGCAGCGATTACAGCCTCGAGTCTTTTTGGGTATGACGCTACAAGCTTGGCACACCTGTATTTGGGGAGTTTCTCCCATTCTTCTCTGCAGATCTGCAGAAGCTCTCTCCGGTTGGATGGGGAGCTGGATGATCCAGATATGTTAGACTTGTCCCGAAGCCACTCCTGCATTGTCTTGGCTGTGTGCTTAGGGTCATTGTCCTGTTTGAAAGTGAACCGTCGCCTCAGTCTGAGGTCCTGAGCACTCTGGAGCAGGTTTTCATCAAGGCTCTCTCTACTGGGCTGCAGGGTAGCCTAGTGGTTAGAGCGTTGGACTAGTAACCGGAAGGTTGCAAGTTCAAACCCCTGAGCTGACAAGGTACAAATCTGTTGTTCTGCCCCTTAACAGAGTTAACCCACTGTTCCTAGGCTGTCATTTAAAATAAGAATTTGTTCTTAACTGACTTGCCTAGTTAAATAAACTTTGCTCTGTTCATCTTTCCCTTGATTCTGACTAGTCTCCCAGTCACTACCACTGAAAAATTCCACCACCATGCTTCACCATAGGTTTCTTCCAGACATGGCATTCAGGCCAAAGAGTTGGTTGGTTTCATCATGCAGTGAATCTTGTTCCTCATGGCTTGCGTGTCTTTAAGAGCTTTTTGGCAAACTACAAGTGTAGCTTCCATTTGGCCACTCTACCATAAAGGCCTGGGGTGCTGCAGAGATGGTTGTCCTTCTGGAAGTTTCTCCCATCTCCACAGAGGAACTCTAGAACTCTCGATTGCTCAGTTTGGCTGGGCAGCCAGCTCTAGGAAGAGTCTTGGTGGTTCCAAACTTCTTCCATTTAAGAATGATGGAGGCAAATGTGTTCTTGGGGACCTTCAAAGCTGCAGACATCTTTTGGTACCCTTCCCCAGATCCAGATCTGTGCCTCGACACAATCCTGTCTCGGAGCTTTACGGACAATTCCTTCGACCTCATGGCTTGGTTTTTGCAACTGTGGGACCTTTATATAGACAGGTGTGTGCCTTTCCAAATCATGTCAATCAATTGAATTTTCCACAGGTGGACACAGGTGGACTCCAATCAAGTTGTAGAAACATCTCAAGGTTAATCAATGGAAACAGGACGCAATTGAGCTCGAATTCGAGTCTCATAGCAAAGGGTCTGAATACTTATGTAAATAAGTTATTTCTGTTTTTTATTTTTAAGAAATTTGCTAACTTCGATTTGTCATTATGGGGTATTGTTGTAGATTGATGAGGGCAATTTTTTACTAGATCAATTTGAGAATAAGGTTGTAACGTAACAAAATGTGGAAAAAGTCAAGGGGTCTGAATACTTTCCGAACGCACTGTATGCACAAACTTTTCCGAACTGTTTCGGCTGGGAAGCATGCGGACACCTTTATTCATCACTAGATGTAAATAGTTCATCTGGAAGTGGTGGGCTACTCTACTCTACTATGCTAGCTTAGCAGGAAATACTGGTTGAAATAACTTCTTAATGACAACATTTCAACCATTTTCTGGTTGAAACAACGTCATTTCAGTCAGTTTTGCCCGTTGGCTGTGTTATACATGAATTAGTCAAGCAAACGTCCACTGAAAATAAAGGACTCTATAATGTGCATTAACCAAATCAATAAACCTATAGACTGCAATCACAGAGCTTTATCTACAATCACACAGCAACGATTACGGAGACTGAGTTTAACGGAATTAACGAAGGAAAAAAACAGTTGAAATAATCTTTAGCCAATAATTAGTTATCTCCATGATTTTCCTCACCGGTGCTGTTGACACACTGAACCTGAGGTATCTGTGTCCCGGGGCCACACGGCAGCTCCCCGTCGGGGATACACTCATCCAGTCTGACCAGGCGCCAGGCCCAGCAGCTGGGTTCGTCACATGGGACAGCCTCCACCAGGTGAGGACAGTTCCCTGGTCCACCCGTTGGCTCATTGCTGATCTCCCGTTTCCTCAGTTTAAAACCTGCCGAAGGGAAAAAGACACATAATTCAATTTCATATGAAAAATGTATAATGAAAAATACATAAAACCATGTGGAAAAAATATATAAAAACTCTGAGAAAATGCATAATATGCCTAATTGTCCTCCATTGGAATTGATCTCTTCAACAGCTCTCTCGAAATGGAATAATAGGATATGTTACTATGATAAGACTGGGATTAGTGTACAAGTGCAAGCAAGTAATTGCCTAGTTAATTGTTGGCACTTTAACACATGATGTGATCAAATTGACCATAAATTGATACAAACGAGAGGATTTCATTGCGAAGCGCCAGCGTGTCATTATCATGTGGGTGTTGAAACACCCACAGATGTTAGATACTACATTCATGCCAGAATATGTTTGTTTCAGAGGACTTCACAATGGCTACAATAACACCAACTACTATATATTCACTGATAATTACTGTATAACCTTCTGAAACAGTGCCATGTTAATAAATGGTTTATAGGTGTTCAGTAGATGTTCGATTAACTGTCAACAGCATTTCAACTAACTATCCACTAAGCCTAACCCTAAGCCCTAACCTTAACCATTATCCTAACCCTAAACTTAACTCTTATGTAACCTCTATTCTAAACCTAACCCTAACCTTAGCAAGTATTTGATTGTTTGTTGCTAGTGTGACCATCTGTAGATCGTTTATATGGGGCTATCCAAATAAAGTGTGATCGACATACAGTAGTCCCACTCGAAACCTTATCCACACACCTTTCTTCCCTTCTTGGACGTCACAGTTCTCATAGGTGCAGGGTCCCCAGGCCCCCCATGGGGACACTTCACACTCGATGGGACAGGGGATGTGACACAGCTGGGACGTGTTGGGGATGGGACCCCCACACAGCTTGCTGTCCACAGGACGGGATGCTAGAGACATGGAAATAAGGGACAGGCATACAAATATACTTACAGTATAGTCTGTTTAAAAATGAAAGAACTTGATGTATGTCGTCCCCCCATTTGAGTGATAAAGTTACAGAACAGGCACAAATATCATACCCCAAAAAATATGTTAATGGTGAGAGGTTAGCATGTCTTGGGGGTATGATATTTGTGCCTTCTGTAACTTTGTCACTCAAATGGGGGGACGACATACATCAAGTTCTTTGAGTTGACAAGGTAAAAAATATGTCGTTATGCCCCTGAACAAGGCAGTTAACCCACTATTCCCAGGCCGTCATTGTAAATGAGAATTTCTTCTTAACTAACTTGCCTAGTTAAATCAAGGTTAAATAATAAAAACATTTTGTAAAAACAAGGTCCCAGAAGAGAGCACATGAAACCCACAGTAAAGGTCTACAGTCTGTGAAGTGCTGTCATTTCCCTTTCTCTATCGCCCCACTGTTAGCACACTGTTAGCATTTCAGGGTGATAAATGAACTCTGATTAACCTTTCAGCGCAATCTAACACTTGAAACAACATGAAGCACGGCCCACCGCTCTCACTGAAGACACATGAAGGCTGTACCGAAGGTGTGAGAGAGCTGCAGTGTCTCCTCTCATACATATTCTATGAAGAATAATCCAGTGCCATGATTCCCCTGTTGCAGCGCTTCAGATTTAGAAGCTGTGTACACGATGCGTATATTCCCGCAGAGGAACTTCACTTCACGCAAAGGAACAAAAGAGAGATTGTTTTTCTCGGCAGGAGGATAAGTGAAGCCGACTGTGAGACACCATTTTCTGGATGTTTCTTAAATGCACTTGAATAAATGGGTTTGTTTGAAAGTTGGAGTGGAAAGTTGGCGAGTGGTTTTGTGTGTCTGTCACATCAAAGCTGTTTTGGAACATAGCACAGTGCTGCTTGTTCTGGTTGATGCAACAAAGGCTCTTGATCTCCTAACAGATTGTCCAAGGCAAAATCCACTACCATTGGCTACATTGTCAAAATTCACACCCCTCTGCCACAGCATATGAACACACACACTCACAGATGCAATGTGCAGAGGCACGTGGGCACCCACGTGGACGCGAACAGACGTACACGCACACACATACAAATGCACGTACGCACACACCTGCACACACCTGTATATGTGCACATACACGTTCAGACACTCAATCTATGATCCAAACATTGCATCAGCAGATGCAACACTTTCAATCATTTACACTTGTACACAAACACACTTTCTCACTAAGCAGGATCTGAAGATCAAGATGTCCTCACACGTCTCTCTCCCTACGTCTGACAGCTCCAACAACACATTCAGCGCTTCGAGTCTTATCAAGTCAAAGAGAGCTGAAAAATAATTCTACCGAGCAGCGTACAGTGAAAAGCAAGCACGGCTTTGAAATTGATATGCAAAAGGAGTTATTCCCTTACAAATAGTCCAATACTGCATTTGGTAAGCCTGATAATCCTTGTATTATTAGTGTGCAGAGCAGACTTAAATCTAAGTACATCAATCCATTCTGAATAGAAATTGTCGACCAACAGATTAGTGGTGTTTGTGATAAAGAAAAACCCAGCATCTTCATTACACGACTTATACAATGTACTTGTATTTCCTGCATTGTATTGAAACTACAATAACAAATGTCCCCTAGCGCAACTAATGTGAGTGTTGCTTGTTGGTGTGCCAGAGTAGAAAAACAGGGGGAAAAACATCTCACAGATGCTTTGCATATTCCATTTGGAAAAACAACCGTGTGTTATTTCACCATTCCCACAAAGGCTTAAAAACTTGTCCCGATGTGCCAGGCAAATACTTTAATGTCCTTTTTTCCGTACCACTTCTTGAAACCGTTTATTCTCAAACTTAGTTGAAAACACATGTTGGTGTTTCAGAAAACTACACCACTTGAGACGCAAAATCTGCGGAGAGGCCAACCTATCAAAACACCGTCATTCATCAAAACAGAAATGCATGCTAACAGTACATACTTCAACTGAGAAACATTATTAGGAATGGAAAGGAAAAAAATAGAAGAGAAAGAGGAGGAGAAGAATGCAGAGAGAACAGGTACGGATTGGTCTAAAGCACCTACAAGGCAGAGAGGGGAGGTTCGGATTGGTCTAAAGCACCTACAAGGCAGAGAGGGGAGGCTCGGATTGGTCTAAAGCACCTACCTGTAACTTCAAAGCTGATGGATAGAAGAGGGGGAGCACTAGGCTTCTGCTGGTTTGAGGTCTGACCCTCTGCAGGCACAGGGAGATACAACTATTAGCAACACCCTCACTGGAAAGGGAGAGAGTTTGGGATGTTGAGGCATACGTTAAGTGCTGTTACAGGAGTCTAGCGGTTTTCCAATATGAGAATGAGACTTGTAGAAAGAATAAGGATGGGAAGCGCTGCAGGGATACACTTGTCGATCTTTAAAAATGTAGATTGAAGGTGCTCTAATAAGATCAGTCCAGTTACCCCTAGAACCTGATCAGCAGTCAGTTTTGGATTTTCCCCTCTAGAATGGTTAAGGTTTGGATTTAGGGAGGGTAAGGTGATCCTGGACCTGCTGTTAAAGATGTTTTCTTCTAGGAGCGTGGTGATTTAGTTTATGCATGCAGTGGTGGTTGCTGCAGACTTCACTGAGGCACTGTCTGCCTGTGTCTGCCTCTATCTATGTACCAGCTGGGGAGATTTACCCCCCTGATGGGGAGGAAGAGGAATCCTGCGCAAGGAAGATAAGAACACTCTCCCTTCTAACTCCCACACACACGCATGCACACACACACAAACACACACGGGAACACAAACATACACATACATTTCAACAAAAATCATTAGTACATTCTCCTTTAATGTCAGTCAATCTTTAATTGCGTACCAAAGCAACGTGTGTTTCAACATGCGGGAGGAAATTACGTGGTTTCAGTATCTATGGTTAGATAGAGAGAGAGAGAGACTATTGTCAATGCAAAGAAGCCCAAATTGCGGTAGTGACGTAAAGACATACGACAGTTAGTGACACCGAGTACAGGCAAGCATTTACTCAGAAAATATTCACACCCTTTGACTTTTTCCAGATTTTGTTGTGTGACAGCCTGAATTTAATATTGATTCATTTGAGATGTTGTGTCACTGATCCACACACAATACCACATAATGTCAAAGTGGAATTATGTTTTTTAGAAATGTTAATATATTAATTCAAAATTAAAAGCTGAAATGTCTTGAGGTAATAAGTCTCCAGCCCTTTTGTTATGGAAAGCCTAAATAAGTTCAGGAGTAAAAGTTTGCTTAACAAGTCACATAATAAAATGCATGCACTGCAATAGTAGTGCTTAACATGATTTTTTAATGACTGTCTCATTTCTGTTCTCCATACATACAATTATCTGTAAGGTCCCTCAGTAGAGCAGTGAATTTCAACCACAAAGACAAGGGAGGTTTTTCAATATTTCACAAAGAAGGGCACCTATTGGTAGATGGGTAAAAAAAAAAGTAGACATTGAGTATGAGCATGGTGCAGTTATTAATGACACTTTATATGATAAATCAATACACCCAGTCTCTACAAAGATACAGGCACCCTTCCAAACTCAGTTGCCGGCGAGGAAGGAAACCACTTAGGGATTTCACCATGAGGCCAGTGGGGATTTTAAAACAGTTAAAGAGTTTAATAGCTGTGATAGGAAATAACTGACGAGGGATCAACAACATTGTAGTTACTCCAAACTACTAACATAAATGAGAGTGAAAAGAAGGACGCCTGTACAAAATAAAATCATTCCAATAAACATGCATCCGGATTCCAATAAGGCACTAAAGTAATAATTTATTGTCCTGAATACAAAGTGTTATGTTTGGGTCAAATCCAACACAACAAATCACTGAGTACCACTCTTCATATTTTCAAGTATGGTGATGGGTGCATCATGTTATGGGTATACTTGGCATTGGCAAAGACTAGGGAGTTTTTGGGGGGGGCTAAAAATAAACAAAAACTCCTACAGGAAAACTTAGTTCAGTCTGCTGTCCAACAGACACTGGGAGACAAAGTCATCTATCAGCTGGACAACTACTTAAAACACAAGGCCAAATATACACTAGAGTTGCTTACCAAGACAACATTGGCTATCTACCCAGCTAGATTTCAAGACGATCAGTGGTCATTGGGTTAAAAGGCAGTCAATGATGTCATGACTTGTTATCTTCAAATCGGGTTCTTTCAGTCAATACGTCCCGCGAAATAGCCCATCAGGTTTGATTGTGTTACAAACAAACCAGTTGATTGCAATGAAACCAAACATGACTGGAAAAGTCACGTTCTGTGTGGGTCATTTACCTGGAATGTGTCGTCAAAAATGGAATGAGACGGAATTCACGACACAAGCAGTTCACAAAATGTTTCGTGTTAGGCTATAAAAACGGATTTTATCAAACGAAAAATAATTCATTGTGTAACAATGAGCATTGGAATTGCAAACAGACGAAGATCGTCAAAGGTAAACTATTTATTTTAATGCAGTTTATGAACATGTTACGCCTGTGCTGGTTAAAATTGTTGTTTTTTATGGGGCTCTATGCTCAGATAATCGCATCGTATTCTTTCACAGTAAATCCTTTTTTAAATCAGACAACGCAGTAGGATTAGCACGATTCTAGGCTTTCGAAACATGTGTGACACTTGTATTTTCATGAATGTTTAATATGACTATTTATGTAGCGATCACCGTATGTTGTGGAATTTCAGCCCGCTAGCGGATTCCGTGCGCAGGGAGGTTAAGGACACGTAAGCAAGGCTCATTTGGCCAATATCCCTCGTTTATGGATGGAGCTGGAGGAGCCAGGTCGGATCTGAATGTATATGGATACCTGGTCGATGTCTTCAATGTCCGGTAAATCAACGTCTTCCCTGTCATGTTGTTTCCCAAAGAAAACTCTGAAATGGCATATTGTTTTTATGAAGATTTTGGAAGATCTGTCGCCGATTGGATGGAAACCAAGCTAGTGCGCTAATCCCATGTGGTTTTGATTATGCCTGCACATCATGGTTCACCAGCAGCCCTAATCATTTTAAGAATGCTCTACCCGCCAAACAAGCTGGTAGGAATTGGACTTAAACTCCCCCCTCATACTCATCTGGAGGTTGAGCATTTTTTTGGTCTCTATCTCTGTAATTTGTCTGTATCTATGTAATGTAAGTACAGTGCCTTGCGAAAGTATTCGGCCCCCTTGAACTTTGCGACCTTTTGCCACATTTCAGGCTTCAAACATAAAGATATAAAACTGTATTTTTTTGTGAAGAATCAACAACAAGTGGGACACAATCATGAAGTGGAAAAACATTTATTGGATATTTCAAACTTTTTTAACAAATCAAAAACTGAAAAATTGGGCGTGCAAAATTATTCAGCCCCTTTACTTTCAGTGCAGCAAACTCTCTCCAGAAGTTCAGTGAGGATCTCTGAATGATCCAATGTTGACCTAAATGACTAATGATGATAAATACAATCCACCTGTGTGTATTCAAGTCTCCGTATAAATGCACCTGCACTGTGATAGTCTCAGAGGTCCGTTAAAAGCGCAAAAACTGAAAAATTGGGCGTGCAAAATTATTCAGCCCCCTTAAGTTAATACTTTGTAGCTCCACCTTTTGCTGCGATTACAGCTGTAAGTCGCTTGGGGTATGTCTCTATCAGTTTTGCACATCGAGAGACTGACATTTTTTCCCATTCCTCCTTGCAAAACAGCTCGAGCTCAGTGAGGTTGGATGGAGAGCATTTGTGAACAGCAGTTTTCAGTTCTTTCCACAGATTCTCGATTGGATTCAGGTCTGGACTTTGACTTGGCCATTCTAACACCTGGATATGTTTATTTTTGAACCATTCCATTGTAGATTTTGCTTTATGTTTTGGATCATTGTCTTGTTGGAAGACAAATCTCCGTCCCAGTCTCAGGTCTTTTGCAGACTCCATCAGGTTTTCTTCCAGAATGGTCCTGTATTTGGCTCCATCCATCTTCCCATCAATTTTAACCATCTTCCCTGTCCCTGATGAAGAAAAGCAGGCCCAAACCATGATGCTGCCACCACCATGTTTGACAGTGGGGATGGTGTGTTCAGGGTGATGAGCTGTGTTGCTTTTACGCCAAACATAACGTTTTGCATTGTTGCCAAAAAGTTCAATTTTGGTTTCATCTGACCAGAGCACCTTCTTCCACATGTTTGGTGTGTCTCCCAGGTGGCTTGTGGCAAACTTTAAATGACAGTTTTTATGGATATCTTTAAGAAATGGCTTTCTTCTTGCCACTCTTCCATAAAGGCCAGATTTGTGCAATATTGTTGTCCTATGGACAGAGTCTCCCACCTCAGCTGTAGATCTCTGCAGTTCATCCAGAGTGATCATGGGCCTCTTGGCTGCATCTCTGATCAGTCTTCTCCTTGTATGAGCTGAAAGTTTAGAGGGACGGGCAGGTCTTGGTAGATTTGCAGTGGTCTGATACTCCTTCCATTTCAATATTATCGCTTGCACAGTGCTCCTTGGGATGTTTAAAGCTTGGGAAATCTTTTTGTATCCAAATCCGGCTTTAAACTTCTTCACAACAGTATCTCGGACCTGCCTGGTGTGTTCCTTGTTCTTCATGATGCTCTCTGCGCTTTTAACGGACCTCTGAGACTATCACAGTGCAGGTGCATTTATACGGAGACTTGAATACACACAGGTGGATTGTATTTATCATCATTAGTCATTTAGGTCAACATTGGATCATTCAGAGATCCTCACTGAACTTCTGGAGAGAGTTTGCTGCACTGAAAGTAAAGGGGCTGAATAATTTTGCACGCCCAATTTTTCAGTTTTTGATTTGTTAAAAAAGTTTGAAATATCCAATAAATGTCGTTCCACTTCATGATTGTGTCCCACTTGTTGTTGATTCTTCACAAAAAAAGACAGTTTTATATCTTTATGTTTGAAGCCTGAAATGTGGCAAAAGGTTGCAAAGTTCAAGGGGGCCGAATACTTTTGCAAGGCACTGTATATGTGTTCATGTATAAAATAGTAGAAAGTAGGGACCACAATGGAAATAAGTCCCAGACTTATTTAAAAAATATTTGTGTATATATGTATATATATTTTTTTACCTGCAAATAAAATCAATCAATCAATCCAAACTGAAAGAGCCATCTGTTACAAAACACTAAAAAGTTGAATGTCATTCAGAGATTGTCAAGCCTTCTATACTGGGTAGGCCTACAAAGGTAGGGAGGGAAGTATTTTCTGTTTGTCAAGATTGACATAGTCTATTTATTGTGGTGTTGAAAACACAAACCATGATATCGAAGTGCTCTAAATCGGTATGCTTTGTTTTTTGATTGTGTGGTGCATTGGCACAAAAACCTGTTGGTGGTAAACTCTTTGCATATATTTTACATAATTATAAATATGGCTTGTCTGGGGTAGTCTGCAAACCCCTGACTTTTTGGCCCCTCGACTGTGAAACAAAAGTATGCTGAAGTCGATATCAATGTTTATAAACACAGGGTCGTAAACATGATTTAGAGTTAATTCTATGAGGGGGAAGGGTGTTCCATTTATTTTAATGTACAAGGGGAGGGTCATGTGAAAATATTTTTTACGTATATATTTTTATGACTCCTTGATTTGGACCAGCCCCTCCCCCAATACATTTGGATCAGTCCCTTATATATAGATAAGACTTTGTTATGGAAAAGTGTTATATATAGAAACGCCTCATTACCATCTTTGTCTTTGAGGTTGTTGAGGTAGGTCAGTAGTTCGGCGTTGGCCTGGACACAGTACACCTCTCGGTTCTGGAGCCCTCCCCCACACAGGCCGGTCTGGTTGCTACGCCGACGGTCCTGTTGACTTAGCAACGAGTCCACCCTACAGTCGCTCCACTCTGTAGTCCTCCAGGTGTAACTGTGACGGTGACAGAGATGGGTGTGTGGGGGTTATGCTGTCAAAACACATTTAAAATCTGACTGATGTTTCTTTAGCTAATCAAATCCCTGACATGTCTGTTCTATAAAAACACATTTGTGACTTGTGTGTTGATCTGTTCTACCTGCATCTGAGGCTGCAGCTGCCAAACTTGAATTGCACTAATCCTTATCGTTCCACTACAACTTCAACAGCTATCAGCTCCATGTTTGGCTAATTGCTTCCAATCCGTGTAACACATGAGTAATATGAAAAGATACATTTTAGTAATGAAAAGAGTCAATTTTAAAGGCTATGTCACGACTGATAGTTTTATAGATGGTGTCGTTTTGAAGTATTTCGCAGAATCGGAACAGGAAAGCTCAAGTGTTATGTGAATGGTTGTGTAAAGACGGGATATGATCTGTGTGTGTGTTTACGTGGCAGGCTACAGGAGAGACAATATTGTCATAGACTCCACTTGACTGGAGTCGGTGTCTTGCAAAAGCTCAAACACTTGCACCAATCTTTCTCCACATGCTCTCTCCTCCACCACAGACACAGGCCCACGCAAACAAACTCCTACGGGCCACCCAGGAGAGCAAATTAGCTAGGTGAAGTAGCTAATGGGAAATCAACAGGATGAATGTATCACCTCTGTCAGTGAGAATCCAGTAGACTTTGGGATGTTAGTGCACTAAGTGGTTCCAATTTGTTGAAAACTTCCTGGAAGCCTATCAGGTTCCTGAACTATGTTCGGTAGTATCTTTCGACAGACTGGTACTACTGTGTAATACATTACATTTGGACACGACATTTCATCATTTTAAATTCCACTAATACAACATTGACTTAACCCACGTTCAAGCTCTAGGCCTACCATAAATGTTAAGTATCTTTCTTACCATATATTTAGTGTAAAACTATAACTTCCACACATCCTCGTGACACTAAGTGACACTCACGTGGCGCAGGGCAGTACTCCATCCCCCTGAGGGTCACATGGCTCCGTCTCCTCCAGCGGTGGGCAGTCCTCCCCCTCCCCCACGGAGAACTGGTGCACGCGTCTGGTCCTGGAGCGTTGGCCCCGGGAGGACTCAGGGTCTGGGTCTAGACAGGCCTTGGAGCAGGGGCCCCAGTCTGCCCACTCGCTCAGCTTACAGTCCTTAGCAAGGATGCAGGACTGGACCGTCAGAGGGAGGTCCCTAGGCAGACACCGACTGGAACACAGAGGTGAGGCGAGAGCAGAGGAGTGGCATGGTCAGTAATCTGAGATCAGTCTGCGAGCTGCCTGTAATTTGCGACAGTGGATGTGGAAGCTGGTCCTGAGGGAGCCCTGTGTGTGTTGGTGGTCCTAGAACAAGTGGTCAGTGGGTTTCAAAGACAGTTGAGGTACATTTTGAGGTAGAATTTGGCGTATGTTGATTGAATTTGTGGAATATTGGTTTTCGTCCTGTCTATTGCAGTGTGTCATTCATCAAGGAAGCATTGTTTTACGATAGATAGACGGCTGTGTTGGGTGACGCCACCACCTGTCGGAAGACAATGGGAAGCCAGGGGCCATTCATCAATGAGCTGGATGGAAGTACATGATACTAATACTATCATATACTATAATGTACTAATACTTGTACTATAGTAGAATGTACATTATACTAAGCATGTTGTAATAAGCTGTATTCAAGAGTCCTTAGGGAACTGACTGGCATTGAACCATAGTACTCAACCCTTCATTCAGAATCATCACAACTTAATAAACAATAAACAATGCAGAAAAAAAAGATGGAAAGGGTTTGTACAACAGCCCCCACATTTAGGTAGTGAAATGGTTGCTGGTTCAAATCCGGCTCAAAGGACCATGAGAAGAGGGGTTTTGTACATGTAATACAATACAATACTTAAAGTTGCTTATACTAGGTTCATATCTACATCAATTCTGAAGGGTAGTGCCTCAAATGCATCAGAGTAGTAACCACAACTGATCAATCACCAAAAGCAATCACTCTGTTAATCATTCAACTTGCAATTAGAGCTAATGAATAAACGCTGCCTCTTTAAGCTCCTTCAAATGATTAGCAATTAATGCCGACCATTTTCTGTTCCTTGCTCTGTTGCGTGCATCGCCTTTCCCCGAGGCGCTGCGGCTGACGAGCTTTTACTGCTAATTACAGCTCGGCTTCATTTAGAAACCTCTCATTTAGGCGACGCCGAGGCCACACTTCACCTCTAGCTTCTCACACTTCTGCTAGAAACGAGTGAAACTGTTTTGAAAAAGAGCTTGACTTGTGTTTTTAACCCCTCTGTCTCCACAGATTAAGATACCTTTTGAATTCGTTGATGTGGTGGGCCTGCCGGTGTGACGTCACGACGAAGCTCCGTTGTGCTGCCAGCAAGGCACGCTGGTGTTTCTTTCTCAGTGAACAACATTCAGGAATTAAAACAAAGGTTCTGTGACACAGTGAGGATAATGGCTCGCTTCCTGACTCAGATGAAACTTCACACATGCCTTAAAAAGCCTTAAAGCGTCCATTGACCCTTTTCACGGCATCTCGATCTCTTTAAGTATTTTTATTACATTCTGCATTGTTGTAGGGGTTTAAAAGTCTTTAAAGTAGTCGTACTTTTAAAAAATCTCCGTCAGTCAGACAGATCGGGGACATACAGACAATTTCACTTGAAATAAGAGAGTAATAATATTTCAAAAACACTCAAACCTCTCATTTTAAAACCAATAAAGGTTATACGACAAACAACAAGAAATGCCATGAAATTCCACAAAACAGAGTTTGGTTTCTGTTGAATATCCACATTGAACGCAGAAGTGCTCATTACACAAGGCTTTGGCTAAGAAACATGTTGTACAATTGAAGCCTACAAGACCGGCTGTACTATGTGGGTCAGGGAATGTGAAACCCTGGGCGAAAACTTTTAACAATCTTTTTTAATGCCTTGATGAAAACACAGTTTAGAAAACAGAGTGGAATGGTTGGAAGGCCAGTGTGGCCAGTGAAGAGAAACATAAGCATAAGCTAAAAGATGTAAAGTGATACTTTCTAGAAGTGCTTCTGGTGGTAAATGGAAACTTCAGAGGCCAACATGTAAGCTGGAACTCTACAGTAAATAGCCTACACATGCATTCTGTTTTCATATGGTTACATGCAAAGCCAGCCACTATTCTACAACCAGGCGAAAACAAAGTCTAATGATTCAAGAGAAAGCTGTGGCCCAATGATGACAGATGTACATCAAACAACATGGGAAATGAAGTCAGCAAGATGTTCGGAGGACGACTGCCTAGATTCACTGGGTATCGCTTCAGAGAGAACCCAGCAAACCGGGAACATTCCCAGAACATTAGCTAAGATTCTCATTAAGTTCTAGTTAGGGTTTTATCTAACATTAGGATGATAACATCCCAAAAACATACAAAGAATGTTTTTGTGCTATGAGAACATTGCCGCAACCTAACAAATGTTCTGGGAACTTTCACAGAAACAATGTTGGTTTGCTGGGAAGTTTGTTCCACTTTTCTGAAGTGGCAAAAACAACAATAAATATTTCAGAACCAGAAATAAACAAGTCAAAGATTAATATTTACATTCCCAAGGGTGTAAGATTTGTTTTCACGGTTCTTTTGAAATATTTGATCCCAGCCACTGCTGAGAAATTGGCCCCAACAGCGCATTAATGAATATATTTAGTACATAATTGATCAAATCTGTAGCATGTGACACATACATCATGTGGATGTAAGGCTATATAACGGAGACTGTAGTTCTCCTTGCTAGAGATGAAAGACCTCATGGATTCTAAGATGAGAGGTACTGTACTGACATTTGAAGTTATTGTCACTCAGCATGAAACAAAGACATCATTCAACACAAAAGAAAGAGCTTCAAGGCAAGAAAGGGCACCCATGCTGTCTTGTCTACTGTATATCGTATATAAGATATAGTATGTGAAGAACCTGAGTCATTGATAGCCTGAACCATACTCCTAATGTGAAAGATTTTCATAAAAAGTATTTGGTCAACAGCATTTAAAAATAAATGACTACTTTTTTTTAAGTTGAACTGAAATTACTCTTAATAATCAAGCTTTTTGATTTGAAATGCTTTTATCTTTCCTCACCTGCACACGTAACAATACCAATGCAATGATGTGCTTTGTGCAACTCACCCTGCTCTTTTACAGTCGAAGATCACAGAAGACTTTTCAAAGTGCTTTACAAAGTGCTGGCTAAGATTCAATCCCTGTCACTGAATGAGCACCAGTGAATATAGAGTTGTTATCTCAACCGTTGAAAGTAGACATCAGAAAGTGGGAGTGCTCCATTGCTTTGACAGCAAAGCAGAGACAAATAACCATTCCCTTACCTGTCATCCACTGTACATCAGTACAGTACATCACCTCAAAACATAATAATGTGCTTACAGTTCTGAAGAAGATAAAAACAACCCCTTGCAAAGGCCTGTTTAGACATGTGGCAGGTTTGTGCCTATTTTAAGATTGCGTGTTATTTAAGGACAAGCCAAGAGATACTGTAACTCACTATGATGAATTACAGTTCTGAAAGGACAAAAACACATGGTTTCCTTTGACCAATGACATATCATGGTTTGCCCATTTAGGCTAAAAGTACAATTTTAAAGGACAACCAGCACACAGGCACAAACTAAGGACCCTGAAATACTGATGCTGAGCCACTTACCTGAGTCCCACCGTGCTCCCGTTCCTGTGTGCACAGGACACCGTGCGACTCTGGTATCCCAGCTGGATGTCCCAGAAGGGGCTCTCCTGCCTGTTGAGCCGGTTCCTGGTCCGTTTCTTCTGGATCAGCTCCCTAGTATCAGGGTCTTTGACCCCAGGCCTCTCCCTGGCCTCCCCTTTACCCTTCCTACGCTTGGCCTGCCGCACCGGCCGGGAAATGGGGAGAGAACAGGGCATCCAGGGCCCCACCCTGAGGCTGTACACCCCCTCAGGCCCCTTACAAGGCCCTGGCTTACAGGTCTGGAACTCAGTCAGGTTGGGGCAGGCGGAACCCCCGAAGAGCGGAGGCACCAGGACACTGCGCACCCGGTTCTTTAAGCCGGTTCCACAGGTTTTTGAGCAGGACGTCCAGGGGGTGAACTCAGACACTACACAGTCATGAGGGCAGGGGATGAGGCAGGCCTGCTCTAGCCGAGGCTTGGGCTCAAAGTACTCACAGATGTTGTCATCTCCGGGAGACTCGTCTGACTTTAGTACGCAGCCCACCTCCCGAGTCTGAATGCCCTCCTCACCCCCATTGCATACGTATGGCCGCATGCCCCCAAAGGTCCTTGCTGACACGGACACACACTGGTTCCAGGCACCCAGTTTCCAGTCGTAAAGGTCCTTGTGCCAGTCGCACACACGGAAGCAGTTCTGCTGGTTGGAAGGCCGCTGGGACTGGTCACAGTTGGTGTGGAGGGTGGTCCAGCCGTCCACGTGGGCACACCACACAGCCCGACTCTGGCTGCCACCTGGACCACAGTCACTGCCCATACATCTGCCCCATGGCCCTTGGGAACACAACACAGACAGGGTTAAAATAACCATATATTTTTTTTTACATCAAATGGTAAAGTGGATACAGTGCACACTATACAGTATATCAATTGATGGGAAATGGATTATTTTAGGGGCGGTAGTTTATGAATCATTTGGAAAAAGCAAACCATACAAATATCATCCACAGGCGCAGTGGACGGATCGATGGAGACCAGTAATGTCTACCAGTAATGTCATAGAGAACCCCGACCACGCCTTCATACCCGCTGACAGGGGCATATAGCACATTGACAATTCATGCACTAAAAGATTAGTACATCAGCTATTCTACTATAGCTCTCCTTTCAGTTCCACATTATTACTCTGAATGAAGTCTCCATTGCAGCCGGAACACAAGAGCTTTCTCTGACTTTTACCCCCACGCCAAACCTCATCACAGTAGAAAAGCTGCGGCTTAATAGTGGTCTTGTTCATTGAGTCATTCAGCTCAACCTAATCCGTGACAATGTTGTGCTCTGACGCTGTTATCCGCAGGCTAGTGACAGCACAGGACAACCGAGAAAGAAGAGGAGACTAATGTACAGCTTCACCTCAGACCAACCCCTTCCATCTACAGCGTACACATCACAGACAAACTGAAACGGTCCACTCACACAGACAGTGTGGTGAAGAAGGAGAAACAGCACCACTTCAACCTCAGAAGGCTGAAGAAATTTGGCTTGTCACCCAAAACCCTGACAAACTTTTACAGAAGCTCAATCGAGAGCATCCTGTCGGGCTGTATCACAGCCTGGTACGGAAACTGCACCGCCCTCAACCGCAAGACTCTCCAGAGGGTGGCAAACTACCTGCCCTCCGTGAACACCTACAGCACCCGATGTCACAGTAAGGCCAAAAAGATCATCAAGGACGTCAACCACCTGAGCCACTGCCTGTTTACACTGCTACCATCCAGAAGGCGAGGTCAGTACATGTGCATCAAAACTGGGACCGAGAGACTGAGAAACAGCTATTATCTCAAGGCCATCAGACTGCTAAACAGCAATCACTAACTCAGAGAGGCTGCTGCCTACATTGAGACCCAATCACTGGCCACTTTAATAAATGGATCACTAGTCACTTTATACAATGCACTCTAAATAATGCCACTTTATACAATGTTTACATATCTTGCATTACTCATATCACATGTATATACTGTATTTTATACCATCTATTGCACTTTGTCTATGCTGCTCGGCCATCGCTCATCCATGTACTTACATGTACATATTCTCATTCACCTCTTTAGATTTGTCTGTATTAGGTAGTTGTTGGGGAATTGTTAGATTACTTGTTAGATATTACTGCACCGTCAGAACTAGAAGCACAAGCATTTTGCTACACTCACATTAACATCTGCTAACCATGTGTATGTGTCAAATAAAATGTCATTTGATTTGATTTGAATTTATTGTGTTAGATGATGGCCTCGTTCTGAGTGGTATCCGGGTGAGGGTGCCTTGTGTTTACCCACGTTGCACCCCTAAACCGATTTCCCCCCCCTGTGGAGGACGAAGAACCCTAGTCTGCCTGAAACAGGCTGAAACATTTCCTGCAATTATCAGACCCAAATGCCTCAGATGACAGCCTATTAGTGGACTCATCTCATCGCTCAGCTGCTGATCTCGCAGGCAGGAACTGGCTTCAATCTGCGTATCAGCATGTCGACAGAAGCCTGAAGGCACATCACACATGGCTGTTCTTTTTCCCCCTATATCAACACAAGATCAATGCCCTGCTGTCATACTGCACATGTATCATATATAGTTGTGATTCAGGGGATGTCTGTGCATCTGTTAGCTACCGATCAGATTGGGGTTCATTTAATAGCCTTATGAAATGGGGTGTATGGGGTATTCGGCACAAAAGAGGCAGGGGGTAAACTATCTGGAGCATTCCCAAGGCTTATCCCTATGTTCTGTTTGCCTGAGTAAATGAAACCCTAGCAAAATGATTTGCTGTGGTATTTCAGGCCGGATACCACAGGTATGACTAAACATCTATTTTTACTGCTCTAATTGTGTTAGTAACCAGTTTATAATAGCAATAAGGCACCTCTGGGGCTTTGTGGTATATGGTCAATGTACCATAGCTAAGGGCTGTATCCAGGCACTCCGCTTTGCGTCGTGTTTAAGAACAGCCCTTAGCCGTGATACATTGGCCATAAACCACACCCTCTCGGGCCTTATTGCTTGAATATATAATTCACGGGAGATTTTTCTTTCTTTTGTGATCCTAGTTAACAGTTTTACATAATGTCCAAGGGCCTTAATAGATCTCCCATAGGCTCAAGTGTACATACTCCCAACTCTAAGCAGCAGATTAGGCTGGAGTAAGAAATGTTATATCCCCACTGTTGGAGAGGCAGTCGGATCTCTCTGTCCCCATGTGTTCATTAATGAACAGACATGTTTTGGCTCCCACAGGGTCATCCTCACTAAGGATGGAGTCACACAGAGCTGTTCACTTGGTTGTGTTTGCTTATTATTGATCCTTCTAAAACAGGAACTACTTACTGCCAAGGTCAGGGATTATTTTGAGCTGTCCTTGCTGTCTGACAGATACTAGTGGTGGTCCTATTGCCAAGAAATTCCTGTCGTTACTTCTGGTTTAGGTGTCTCATAGAGCACTCAAAACGTCTGTCATTCTACAGAATGTCAGGACCAGGTTGGACAGGTGTTATTATGAGCATATTAGGTTTGCTTTAGGAAAACCACTTAAAATAAAGTGCTATCACATCTCAGATGGCCAAAGCTATAAAAAATAACTGTAAAATGAAAGCGAGCCGAGGACCTTGTATCCCCAAACTACCATACCCAACTCCGAGTAAAGTTCAGTTGCAGCACAGAGTGAAATGGAATACAAAAAGCCCTCTTAAATACAATTGCACATAACCCTTGGCGGAGATGAACGTCAACATATTGAACATGCCAAGTTGAGCCCCTGTTAAACCCATTAGAGCAATTAGTTAGCGAAAAGGCCTACAAACAATCTAGCCAAAAAGCTTGAAAACAATCGGATGAGCATTACACAAGGCCAAACAATGTATCCCTTCAGAGAGACCATGGAAAGACAAAGGATGAAGAGACAATCTCCACATATTCCTAAGGGGTAGTACAGAAGTCTGCATTTGAAGAGAATAAGATCTTAAGTTACTAAAGCATGGTCAGACACTTCATTTCACTTCCAAATGAACATTGACCTTCTTTTTTCTTTCTGAACAACACCAAATTGTAAATCATGGGTTATAATGAAAAAGAGAAAAATATGTCTGAGGAGAAGGAAGAGACCAGAGGCTACCACTTAATGTCTGCTGAAAAACTTTGAGCTGCTTAACATTCATGGATAATTACCGACCCTATGTTCAGTGTGATCTGTGCTCTTGGCCATGTTTCGCTAAGCTACAATCCATTGACTAAAGCTCTTCCTCTCACAATTGACCTGAATGTCATTAGCTGGAATACCACAATGACGCTTCCATGGTTTAAAGGGCTTTGATGATTTTTGATTCATCAAGCACAACACACAGCACCGCACGTAACTCTGAGGCAGACTTTCGATTTAACCCAGACAATGTTCAACAGTTTCTTCCATTGAATTATATTTTTCACAAATAGGAAACATTGTGCGGACTCCGTGTCATTATTGATGCCACGCCATCTTCATGAACAAGTGTCATGGTTACCATCTGCTAGTCATCTCATTGGATTCAGCGAATTAAATCATTCATTTCAGTGATCAATAACAAACCGAAGGTGGAATACTGCACTGCAGCTTGTGTAGGAGACAGACTCATTTGTCACTCCTGCAGTGACAAGATATTTTGGTCATTCTGCACAAACTGCCCATTCAAGTGTGTCTGTCAAAATCCGACTGTCAATGCATTCAACAGCAGACACATTTCAAAAGGTACAACGCAATGGTCCATGCTCCACTTAGAAATGTGTCCAAGCTGTCAGTAACAGTAAGAACACAATCAATAAACCTCATCGTTTCACATGGATCTCTTATGTGTGTTGTGGGAGTTTATGTTGTTGCCCAAACGTTCTCTTGCCCCAGTTTGAGGCAGGATGTTGTGGGAGGAGCAGTCGGTGGCCTTTAAATAATGGGATAGGGATGGGAGTGTCCCTCCTGCTTTGCGGTGATATTCATCATGCGGCTCTGACAGGCATGCTTTATGAGAACACAGGAAAGGCAAACCAGATAACCAACCGTAAATCCTACCGCAATTAGTCACAAGCCACTGAATCATGTTTCAATGAAAGGAAGAAAGCTGTTTTCAGATAACACGCGTATGATATCTATTGTAAGGTGATCTGACACCGTAATTGGACCAAATCAACAATCTACCATTCATACAATTGGCATGTTGACATTTGAAGTTCAGAGGTTGGACATTTTGATTGATTACTTCCACAAATTCTAACTGATTCTGTCTCTTCATCTGGGAGCAGACTGCAGTGTTTTTCTTAAACAACAGTTATATAAATGGCGGGAGGACACAATAAACACATTTCACAGCGGAATAGACTTCCATTATGCAAAGTAATAGAATGGAATGGATTTCGATGTCTATTTTGGACTTCCATCAACACAAGCGCTTATTGAACTGGGATGCAAATAATCACACATGCTGCAGTGTAGCCTATATGCTGATCACTTTACGAGATTAAACCAGTTGTACAAAATAAATAAAAATATGGACTAACGTCATCTTTATTAATACCAAAACACAAAATGTAAACCACTGAAATATGAAATATAATCCAGAAAATAATGAAATAACATTGTCACAGGTTTTAGTTAAGATATCCTAATCCATGTAAAACATTTGAAAGCCACTGTAATACAAAAACAAAGCCCCTGAAATTATGCCAGCAAAACTGCATTTCAAGTGAAAAAAAATCCACCATATTGAAAAAAAGAGTAAGGATAAGACAAATGACACAGAGAGAATGTGCCCCTTGGTGCTTGGCACTGCAGTTAAATATTAATATGAAGCCAGTTAGGAGCACATTGTTGACTCCAATCTAAAGAGGCACTTCCATGGAGGACTTCCTTGGTGTGGTAGAGGATGAGGGGTGAGAGAGGGGTTTCATTGACTATAATCTGCCCTTAAAAAAAAGCCAGCCATTAGTCTGCGAGGAAGAGTTGCACTTTACAGGAAGTGAGCTGGGTTGTGAAAACAGTTGCATGTGTTGCTAGGAAGCCTGCACGGATACCATGAAAAGAGGCAGGGTATCTTGTTTCTCCTTTAGCAGGGAAAATCATACTGTCGCTGTTATTGCTATAAAACCTGGGGTCATAAACAGTCCATACATGCATATACAGAATATCATCTGTCTAATGTTACACTAATGCTTTATGTGACCAACTTTTCACTATTTGTGTCTGCTATTGTTGTTAGTCAATTTCGTATCAATTTTGGGGTTAAAAGTGCTCTTGGCATGAATGTGTGTGCTAGTACAGTGTGTTTGTGTTGTATGTGTGCACGTGTGTGCATGTGTGTGGACGTGTGGGTGCATGCACAAGTGGGCGAGTCTGCATGTGCTTTGTTCCCGTCTGATTGGCTGCACGCGTGTGTGTGACTGTTGCTCCAGGGCCAGAGATTTGATAATGTACCTGCCACTTTATTGAGATAAATGCTCCAATCACACGGTGAGATCCCCCACCCTCTGGAGCGCCTCTGCCTAAGATTAGATTACTGCTGCCGACGATGCATCATTCTCTACATCTCAATTCAATAGTAAAGTAACACAACACTAGGAAACTTCATAGAATGAGGATTTACAACGGGCACTGAGGAGGTGTCTGCCAAACTAACACGCATGTTCTAAAAGGCAGCCAAATGCAGCACAATTAAGAGCAACATGAAGGTTTAACATTTGAATTGTATAGCTGACAGTCCACAGCAGGTCATGGATGAAATTAGAAATAGAAAGTGAAAAAACAAATGATTGTTTTGTGGGCCGGAAACTATTACTAAGCGTGTGTGACGTATGTTTTATCTGCTACAACAAAGCGCACGTGTAGAGAACAATACAATTAGGAAGTCACCGCTTACATTAATCCTATAATCTTATAATGCTCCCATTACAGAGCTCTGAAGACAAAATACTAGTAATTCTCAATAACACTTGGAGGTTATTCTCTATGATCCCAGCAACGGTTGGTAGTTCATATCAACTAAGTTACATTTGTTGATCATATGACAGGTAACTTCAAAGGGGACAAACCATCTGTAAAGGTGGTGGGAACATACACCATACTTCAGACTAAACATCGCTCTTCATAGGGCGTTTTGGCAGTCAATGGCCAGGGTGTCCTTTTCACCCCGGGCACTAATCATAGATTAGACAAAGCTTAGAGTTGCTAACATCGATCCTGATCAGAGAGAGATGTTGACATGTTAGTGTAAACAAGATCTTTGTTTCGATCAGGACACGAGAAAAGACAAGGACAGGAATAGGCTGAGCGGTCCTCAATTCACGACAATGTCGTGTGGGTCCACAAAATCATCATGTGACCTGTTACTATTGAGAAGGATCTAAGATGGATGTTAGTGGATGAAACATGTTTCTAATCAATTAATGCCTATATAATACAACAGAAATGGTGAGAAATGGTCGTGTTGGGCTGATAATTAAACTCCACAGCTGGGATGCTTGTGCTTCTAATTAGTGCAGGATGGGAAAATAACACTTCTAGGACGCTAGTGGCTAAACTTGGAACACGAGGTGTGGACTCTCTTTCCTAGGCCTATGGGGATCCCTCTTGGATTGTGATCCAGCAGCACTATTCTTTTGGACTGAGTAGGAGTGTGGGAGGTGTTGGTAGAGAGTGGATACCCCAGCCAAGCCAAGCCAAGCCTAGCACAGTACACACACACACACACACACACACACACACACACACACACACACACACACACACACACACACACACACACACACACGTTGGGCCAAAACAGACAGACTGCATTCACACTTAGGCCGGCACACAGCTTTCTGTCAACACTTTTCATGTTTCCTTTCATTTCATATCAGCTGTGAGATGTACGATGTAAACAGCAATAAAAATAGACCTTCGGGGTGAAAGACATGAACTTTCTTTTGTATCATGTCTCCTAATCAAAACAAATTACAATTGATTCTTCTTAAATGCAATACTACTTAAAAGCTCCCCTGTGAATACCAAATCTGAATGTCAGATTATGTAGCACTGTACATATGTATTTACATGGCATGCAAGCCCTGACATCAAGAATAGAAACGTGTCACGCTATAATTCACCATCATTCAATTGAACCATCTAAAGCCAGAGGACCTAGATCTTATCACTCACAATACAGAGACAACATGCCAGATGCAAAGGTCTTTGAGTGCAGGAAGTGTGTGCCAAAGAGAGTAGTTTCCTCTCACACCTGTTCTTTCTCCAGGCAAACTAATTCTACCTTTTCATTTCTTGATTCTAGCTAGTGGTCCCTTGGGAGATCCAGTTCTATTGATTGTTGGGGGAACGGTTTCAGAGAGCATGACAGTGAAGTTGGGGGAACGGTTTCAGAGAGCATGACAGTGAGGTTGGGGGAACGGTTTCAGAGAGTATGACAGTGAGGTTGGGGGAACGGTTTCAGAGCGCATGACAGTGAGGTTGAGGGAACGGTTTCAGAGAGCATGACAGTGAGGTTAGGGGAACGGTTTCAGAACGCATGACAGTGAGGTTGGGAGAACGGTTTCAGAGCGCATGACAGTGAGGTTGGGAGAACGGTTTCAGAGCGCATGACGGTGAAGTTGAGGGAACGGTTTCAGAGTGCATGACGGTGAGGTTGGGAGAACGGTTTCAGAGAGCATGACGGTGAGGTTGAGGGAACGGTTTCAGAGAGCATGACGGTGAGGTTGGGGGAACGGTTTCAGAGAGCATGACGGTGAGGTTGGGGGAACGGTTTCAGAGCGCATGACGGTGAAGTTGAGGGAACGGTTTCAGAGTGCATGACGGTGAGGTTGGGAGAACGGTTTCAGAGAGCATGACGGTGAGGTTGGGGGAACGGTTTCAGAGAGCATGACGGTGAGGTTGGGGGAACGGTTTCAGAGAGCATGACGGTAAGGTTGGGGGAATGGTTTCAGAGAGCATGACGGTGAGGTTGGGGGAACGGTTTCAGAGCGCATGACGGTGAGGTTGGGGGAACGGTTTCAGAGCGCATGACGGTGAGGATGGGGGAACGGTTTCAGAGCGCATGACGGTGAGGTTGGGGGAACGGTTTCAGAGAGCATGACAGTGAGGTTAGGGGAACGGTTTCAGAACGCATGACAGTGAGGTTGGGAGAACGGTTTCAGAGCGCATGACGGTGAAGTTGAGGGAACGGTTTCAGAGTGCATGACGGTGAGGTTGGGGGAACGGTTTCAGAGAGCATGACGGTGAGGTTGGGGGAACGGTTTCAGAGAGCATGACGGTGAGGTTGGGGGAACGGTTTCAGAGAGCATGACGGTAAGGTTGGGGGAATGGTTTCAGAGAGCATGACGGTGAGGTTGGGGGAACGGTTTCAGAGCGCATGACGGTGAGGTTGGGGGAACGGTTTCAGAGCGCATGACGGTGACGATGGGGGAACGGTTTCAGAGTGCATGACGGTGAGGTTGGGGGAACAGTTTCAGAGAGCATGACGGTGAGGTTGAGGGAGGTTTCGCTGCAGTCTCAGCAAAGTGTTGAGACGTTTACCGAGATCTCAGTTCTCAAATTGAGAGAAGTCCACTGTGAGGTCTTTTTAGGATGTTGGCAAATAATGTTATATTATGTTTACAAGAGAAGCATATAGTGAAAGGGCAAAGTAGTAATGATAGATTTATCGTCCTCTGATTTCCCTGTCAATATTTCTGGATTCTTGTATTAAATGTTCTGTTCATTCTGTAGGTATTGATCTGGCTGGGCATTTGACTCAAAATGTTTCAGTGTGTTGCTTGCCTGGATTGGTTGATCACTTGTTGAGTCCAATTCTTTCTAAATGAACACTTATCCTCCAATCCCGAAAACACTGCGATTGAAATGGTTAGTGAGTTTTCACCAAGCATCTGTACCACTGATTCATTGCAGTAGATAGAGCTTGTTAGCCATTCTCACCCATCCAGACATTGTTTCCGATGCTAAGAATAGAATTAATGATTGACAACTCCCGTTCCCAGAGGATCCGAGGTTCTCTCTCCCTCTAATTTGAGCCTTTTCATTGACACGTAGAGAAGAGAGCATGTCAACATCAGAGAGACTCATAAATTCTCACAAGCATTCACCCAGCTTCAAATATCACATCCTGGATCATGAGAAAGCACTTGCGTGCTTGTGGAAGAGCTCAACCACTTGAAAAGGCTTAAAACAAAGACTGAGATAACTGTTCAACAGTCTTATATTTATTACAAAACTGCAACTCCAGAACAAATTAGAACCATAAAAACATTGGCAACTAAAACCGTGGCTCACCTAACTTAAAAGACATCCCCTGACCAACATTTGGGCACAGCTAAAATGGCAGGTGAACTTATCACCAGGGTCAAAACAACTGTGTCAATTAGCCACATCGTTCGCGTTCAGCCAATAGAAACAAAGAAACAATTGAGCACATAAACACAATTTGCGTAAAGGTTCAGAGGGTGGATACGTTAACTTGGAACTGTTGAAGGTTTGTAAGTGAATGACTAAATACATACACAAAACACAACATGCTCTTGAATATATAACTTGATTTTAATAAATACTTTGAAAAATGATGATAAAACCAGAATATCTTCTTCACAGTGCCCATGTGTTGCATGAGCACACTGTGTATGTACATGTTGCTTTAGATAATATGTTCTGCATGATGTGATATTTCCTGCATAGATGCGGAAGAAAGGACAAATACAGCGAGCGGGGGGGGGATGAGGTAATCATCTCAATGTCAACTCTGTAACTAAGAACAAATCCTTTGAATTATGATTCAGGGACTCCGTTGCATGCTATGCCAGTGAACATGAATGCTGTTCAGGCCATGGCATCTTTGAGGATAAAATAGAGAGAAAATAAGTATTGGGTGTACTGCATTGACATTATAGCATACTCTCCAAAGAACTGCTGGAAACCGTCAAAGGATTTAAGAGAGACAAAGGTGTTTTTCACGACAGTGAACTTGATCCAGCGGCACATTGCCTAATGATCCTGCCATGAGTGGAAGACGAAAGAGAACATCATTCTCTACAAGAAACATCAACTTCCTCAGAAACTCTGTTCTCCCGAAACCAATGTGTTCACCACGTAAAGTTTCTGCTTCATCTCTTGGTTTAATTACACACCAGGGTTAAGCTCACGAAATGCAATTCTATAGCCTTTTCCATCCTCGTGTCGCGATTACAGGAACACGAGCCCAGTTGGTCCCCGCGCTACACCGGAGTGACGAGTGGCGTTGCACCTAATGAAATCACGAGGCAGAAAAGGGCAGGGAGAAAAGTGTTAACCTGGAGCCACAGAAATAGCCACCGTGTCAACTGGAGTGGAGAGAACTGTGATCCCAATCTCCAGCATTTCCATCCACAGTGCTAATGCTCCAATCCCACTCATTTCCCCCCTCCATGTTCCCCTGACAGCTCCTCCCTCTGTTAATTGGACAGATGGGGAGATTACGGAACCTCTGGGACACGGTTGCTAGGCTATTAATGGTGGTCACGGGACAGACACAAATCTCGTTATTTCTCGCTTCTCTTTGGTGTAAAGGTCTCAAATACATGTTCTCAAAGGTTTTGGTTTTCAAACATTGCACACCAATTGCTGATTTTGTCCATATGGTTATTTACCAGCATAGCCGTACTGTATGTCCCATATTAAATAAAATACAATTTTATTGGTCGGGTACACAAATCCTAGCTCCACAGTGCAGTAATACCTAACAATACAAAACAATACACGGTACTACAAAAAATAACAAATAAAGGAATTAATAAATATATAAATATAAATATACAGTGAGCTCCAAAAGTATTGGGGCAGTGACAGTGATTTTGTGTTTTGGCTCTGTACTCCAGCACTTTGGATTTGCAATGATACAATGACTGTGAGGTGAAAGTGCAGACGGTCAGCTTTAATTTGAGGGTATTTTTGATCCATATCGGCTGAGCTGTTTAGAAATTACAGGACTTTTTGTACATAATGTAGTCCGCCAATTTTAGGGGACCAAAAGTATGGGGACAAATTCACTTATACTGTACGTGTATTAAAGTAGTCAAACGTATAGTATTTGGTCCCCTATTCCTAGCACACAATGTTTACATCAAACTTGCTGGATGCATTTGCTGTTTGCTTTGGTTGTTTCAGATTATTTTGTGCCCAATAGAAATGAATGGTAAATAATGAATTGTGTCGTTTTGGAGTCACTTTTATTGTAGATAAGAATCGAATGTTTCAAAATACATCACTGTGGATGCTACCATGATTACGGACAGTCCTGAATGAATCGTGAATAATGATGAGTGAGAAAGTTACAGACACACAAATATCATATCCTATCAAGACATGGTAACCTCTCACTTTTACAATAGCAGGATATTTGTGCGTCTGTAAATTTCTCACATCATTATTCATGATTCATTCAATTAATTCCGTATTATCCAAAATCATGGTAGCATCTACATTAATGTAGAGGTGTTTACAATAAAAGTGTCTCCAAAATGACACAATACATGATTTACCATTCATTTTTATTGGGCTCAAAATAATCTGAAATCATACACAATCCATGTCTCAACTGTCTCAAGGCTTAAAAATTATTCTTTAACCTGACTCCTCCCCTTCATCTACACTGATTGAAGTTGTTTTAAAAAAATGAGCTCAATAACCCATAGCTTCCACCTGGATTCACCTGGTCAATCTATGTCATGGAAAAAGCAGATATTCTTAATATTTTGTACACTCATTGTACATACGAAGTGTGTTTAAAACAGTATTTAAATATTATTCAAGTGACCAGTGTTCAATGACTATGTCCATAGGGCGGCAGTCTCTAAGGCACAAGGTTGAGTATTGAGTGGTAGCTGGTTAGTAACAGTGACTAAAGTTCAGAGCAGGGTAATGGTCAAAGGCTGGCTAGTGGTGACTATTTAACAGTCTGATGGCATGGAGATAGAAGCTGTTTTTCAGTCTCTCCATACCAGCTTAGATGCACCTGTACTGTCTTTGCCTTCTAGATGGTAGCAGTGTGAACAGATTGAACGATATTGATATCAATGTGTCAGTTTCGAAAGACACAAGCTTGACAAAAGCCACACATATTTTACGTACACTGCATTGGTGGATGTATGCAATACACTCTGTTTGCCCCTGCCAGCTGTGCAGCTCTCTACCCTGTCATTTCAAAGAGCCAATGTAAGGAATCAATATCAATAACTGATGCTAAACTGTACAAATCAAGGGCCCCCTGAAAGATTGGCCTGTGGCCAGTACATATTGCACAATCATATAGCTTGAGAGAGAAGGAGGGGCTATAAGAGATCCCCAAAGAATTCATTAGTTCCAGGAAAACGTACCGAATGGAGGGGGGGGGGGGGGGGGCAATAATTGAGAGGTCTGTTTGTACACCAGAACAGTAGCATAAATCAGCATACACCAACACATGAGCCAATCTACTGAAGGATGTTCAGTGAACCATAGGAGTGATGAAACTGTATGAGGGCTGTGCCGGCTTGCCAGTAAATCCACATGGCTGAACCTGTAGTGTCCAGCACCTGGACCACAAACGTACACAACGAGAAATACATCTGAATTCATGTTGCTTTGAAAACGATTTGAGAACGTCTTTACAACTAACCTTTTGGATGAGATCCAGATTAGATCTAAAATAAACATAGGCTGGGTTGTATTTATAGACCATCAGCATCTTCCATATTCCTGATATTTATCCGAGCACTGAATCCTCTATGAAGTAACGGAAAGCTACATGAGAGAGAAACTCATTAGCTACAAATAAACCACCCACAGTTCCTCACATCTGTTCCAGCTCCACACATTAGAACACACCACCTTCAATGAGTCACAGTGTAACAAGATGCGCCATTCTCGGCTCTCTCTTTGGTGATGTCTTTGCAGGATTGCAGGTGGAGACTACAGCTTTTGCTTGTATTTCATTGTGGAGAGGGAGGCCTGAGGCCACACTCCTCGGAGGGGACACACACTCTTCGCTGTGATCACACCAGGGGTCGGGTGCAATAAAGGCTGCCACCCTCAATCTGCAGGCGAGGAGATGAATGAGCATACCTCTGTGTTTCTGCTCTTTGATTCCACCGCTGTGCTGAGCCAGGTAAACATGAGAGGAGAGGGGAGAGGGGGGGGGGGGTTCTGTCTTAGAACACGCACACACACACACACACACACACACACACACACACACACACACACACACACACACACACACACACACACACACACACACACACACACACACACACACAGAGAAACCCACCCATTCAGACATGTGCCCACATGTCCATAGTTGCTTATTTTGTTCATTCATCAACGGAAACAGTAAAGGGAGAAGCGAACGTCTGCTTTGAATCTCCAGCTTGATACGTCATCATCATCCTACTTACATACAAATCCCTCTTCCTCCAATTCACTCACAGTATTTCTCAGCTCAGTGACAACCCGCAAATAGCACATTTAAATTCCATGCGAGTTAACACAATCACACTAAACACACATAAACTAATAGCTTTCCTGTATCTGGGATAGAACACGAACCCCAAGGGCAATACATTTTCCAAACGCAGCCAGAAACGCCGGGACTCATCTCGTCAAACATACAGTAGACACCTTTCCCTGTCACAACATCTAGAAGTTTCCACAGTTGAAGGTTTAATCACGTCGCGGCGGCAGGGCATCAGGATGGGTGGTGAGAGAGTGGCGAATCCATTACAGTGGTAATCAACAGAGAATGGGACAGGAGGGCAGAGGGGGTGGAGAGCTGCCAGGTAGGCAGGCTGGTGGCACACATAGTGGGGAGCAACAACAGCATGGGCATGGTGGTACTGTACCCAGACAGACAGACAGACATACAGACACAGATCCCCCTCTACATGCTGCCTCATGGTTCCATCTGTTAGTGTTAGGGGGCATGGGTGGAAGAGAGGGGGAGAGCAAATATGACGACGGAAGCATTTCTGCCTCCAGTAAGTGTGTGTGTGTTCTAGGGGGATTGTGTGTGTGTGTGTGTGTGTGTGTGTGTGTGTGTGTGTGTGTGTGTGTGTGTGTGTGTGTGTGTGTGTGTGTGTGTGTGTGTGTGTGTGTGTGTGTGTGTGCTTCTGAGTGACACTGAAGACATTCAGTGTGACAACTGTGAGTGTGATTTGGGAACATTGTAGGGTAGATGTTCAAGGCTACATGGGATTTATTTAATCTCAAAACATGTTGTACTGGCCTAGTCCAGGGTTCCGCAACTGGCGGCCCTTGGGCCAAATTATTGTATTTTTATTTGATTATGTTTTCTGAGCAAAAACATTTATGAAACGTAAATCTTTTTTTTTTATTGTTGGACATAAAAGACTAAAAACAAACAGCAAAACAGCTCCAAGTGATTTACATTTTCTAAATCTGTTCCAAAATATTTCACACATAATAATGAGATATGTGATCATATACAAATGTAAGCAAGGTTTGAAATTATTATGTTTTAGTCAAATATTATATCTGTTTAGGCTTGCAGTCTTCAAATTATTTGTAATTATGTTCCAGCCCCCTGACCATCCACTCAAGATTTCTTTATCTACATTAGTTGATGATCCCTGCCCTACTTCATGATTTATTTGTGTGAGTATACGACTGAAGGATATAAGATCGTTTTAGGGCTCAGAAATGTAACAACTACAAGACAATCCAATAGATCGGATTGAAATTTGAGCAACTGAGTGGTTTCAACTAAAGTGAATGCATTTTCTGATGGGCCGAAGTCGAGCTCTGTAAAAGAGGGTCTGGGGGAGTCATCTGGAAAAGACGGTCTTACTTTGTAGCCGTGATCCTTAGCTTTGCCTTTCCAGGGTCAGATGACTTTAATCCAAAGAGAAGTGTTCAAAGAGAGCCCAGTAGGTGGACAGATCAAAGAAACTCAGTACCAGCCAAAGTCCATGTTCTTTAACAGTGCATTTCCTGTGAATTCAACACTACTCTACCATAACCCCCCCCACGTCTCAAAGAGAGACGGGAGAAATTTGGGGAAATGGAAGGATGAGGGGAGAATGATTCTCCCGTGGTAACTCTTTGATATAGGATTTGAGGAACAGAAAGTAATGCAATTTTCTAGAAACGACAAGCGAGATTGTGGGCTGGGTGTTGAAGTTGCTACAAGGGTATTTTGCTATTTTGCTAATATGGAAAAGTAGTTTGAGTTTAGAGACTTGTTTTATATACACTTTAAAATACAGTCCTCTTCCTAAGAAATAGGAAAACAAGATGGACTGGTAAAGTAAGTCACCTGGTTTTCACAACAAGGCCGAAACATATTGGGATATAAGCTACATTTGAGAATACATTCATTTTGATGGATGGAAATAAATGCCGTCTGAAATTGAACAGTGCACATCACATTTGAAGCCAAAGTCGTGTAGCAATACCCAGCCACTGAGGTAATAAAGAGAGAATCTCTGACTTAATCAATCTTCGGATTTGGCAGCAGCCTGGACTTAGGAAGTCATATTATTCCCCTCGCCACATTATTCCATCCGGGAAGGTCTGCATCTATTTTCACAGCGGTCTTCTGTAGCTACTCCTCTGTTCTTCTTTCTCCCTCGTTCCCGTACCATCTTCTCTCCCTGTCTCAATGTCTGTCACTCTCGCTTCTCTTTCTCTCTGCAGTCTCTCCATCTTTCTCCTTGACTCTCTCCTTCTCTCTCCTTCTATCCTTCTCTCTCCTCCTGTCTGCAACTTTTGCCCTCTTTTCTCTTTTGCTCTCTTTACCCCAGACGAGAGAGATCGTACATGAGGGGCATGTGAAATCCACTCAGACAACTGAGTATTATAATGTCATGCACCCTTAAAGGTTAATACAGGCTGTTCCCATGCAATAGACTTAAGCCTTTGATGATAACCAATTCATTTCACAGAGATAGTGGCGCAGTTGAAGGAAATTGATGCCACTGGGGATAGCCTCTCTCTCTCTTCTCTCTCCACTACTTATTCTCTTTCTCCTTCTCTCTCTTTCAAATCAAATCACATTTTATTTGTCACATCCGAATACAACAGGTGTAGTAGCCCTTACAGTGAAATGCTTACTTACAAGCCCTTAACCAACAATGCAGTTTTAAGATTTAAAAAAAATAAAAAAATAATAATAACACGTATTTTTTTTAAAATTTAAAATAAATAAAAAAATACACAAACAAATTATATTTAAAAAAAACCACAGCTCTCTCCCGGCTTTCCTCTTTAGCAACAGCTTTGTCCATCTTTATTCACTGTAAAAAAAAAATGTCACGACGCTGCTGTTCATATGAAGTTGATTGGAAGCTGTTCATATGAAGTTGATTGGAAGCTGTTCATATGAAGTTGATTGGAAGCTGTTCATATGAAGTTGATTGGAAGCTGTTCAAATGAAGTTGATTGGAAGCTGTTCAAATGAAGTTGATTGGAAGCTGTTCAAATGAAGTTGATTGGAAGCTGTTCATATGAAGTTGATTGGAAGCTGTTCAAATGAAGTTGATTGGAAGCTGTTCATATGAAGTTGATTGGAAGCTGTTCAAATGAAGTTGATTGGAAGCTGTTCATATGAAGTTGATTGGAAGCTGTTCATATGAAGTTGATTGGAAGCTGTTCAAATGAAGTTGATTGGAAGCTGTTCATATGAAGTTGATTGGAAGCTGTTCATATGAAGTTGATTGGAAGCTGTTCATATGAAGTTGATTGGAAGCTGTTCATATGAAGTTGATTGGAAGCTGTTCATATGAAGTTGATTGGAAGCTGTTCATATGAAGTTGATTGGAAGCTGTTCATATGAAGTTGATTGGAAGCTGTTCATATGAAGTTGATTGGAAGCTGTTCAAATGAAGTTGATTGGAAGCTGTTCAAATGAAGTTGATTGGAAGCTGTTCATATGTTCATATGAAGCTGTTCAAATGAAGTTGATTGGAAGCTGTTCATATGAAGTTGATTGGAAGCTGTTCAAATGAAGTTGATTGGAAGCTGTTCAAATGAAGTTGATTGGAAGCTGTTCAAATGAAGTTGATTGGAAGCTGTTCAAATGAAGTTGATTGGAAGCTGTTCAAATGAAGTTGATTGGAAGCTGTTCATATGAAGTTGATTGGAAGCTGTTCAAATGAAGTTGATTGGAAGCTGTTCATATGAAGTTGATTGGAAGCTGTTCAAATGAAGTTGATTGGAAGCTGTTCATATGAAGTTGATTGGAAGCTGTTCAAATGAAGTTGATTGGAAGCTGTTCATATGAAGTTGATTGGAAGCTGTTCAAATGAAGTTGATTGGAAGCTGTTCATATGAAGTTGATTGGAAGCTGTTCAAATGAAGTTGATTGGAAGCTGTTCAAATGAAGTTGATTGGAAGCTGTTCATATGAAGTTGATTGGAAGCTGTTCAAATGAAGTTGATTGGAAGCTGTTCAAATGAAGTTGATTGGAAGCTGTTCAAATGAAGTTGATTGGAAGCTGTTCATATGAAGTTGATTGGAAGCTGTTCATATGTTCATATGAAGTTGATTGGAAGCTGTTCAAATGAAGTTGATTGGAAGCTGTTCATATGAAGTTGATTGGAAGCTGTTCATATGAAGTTGATTGGAAGCTGTTCAAATGAAGTTGATTGGAAGCTGTTCATATGAAGTTGATTGGAAGCTGTTCATATGTTCATATGAAGTTGATTGGAAGCTGTTCATATGAAGTTGATTGGAAGCTGTTCAAATGAAGTTGATTGGAAGCTGTTCAAATGAAGTTGATTGGAAGCTGTTCATATGAAGTTGATTGGAAGCTGTTCATATGTTCATATGAAGTTGATTGGAAGCTGTTCAAATGAAGTTGATTGGAAGCTGTTCATATGAAGTTGATTGGAAGCTGTTCATATGAAGTTGATTGGAAGCTGTTCAAATGAAGTTGATTGGAAGCTGTTCAAATGAAGTTGATTGGAAGCTGTTCATATGAAGTTGATTGGAAGCTGTTCATATGAAGTTGATTGGAAGCTGTTCATATGAAGTTGATTGGAAGCTGTTCAAATGAAGTTGATTGGAAGCTGTTCATATGAAGTTGATTGGAAGCTGTTCATATGAAGTTGATTGGAAGCTGTTCAAATGAAGTTGATTGGAAGCTGTTCATATGAAGTTGATTGGAAGCTGTTCATATGAAGTTGATTGGAAGCTGTTCATATGAAGTTGATTGGAAGCTGTTCATATGAAGTTGATTGGAAGCTGTTCATATGTTCATATGAAGCTGTTCAAATGAAGTTGATTGGAAGCTGTTCATATGAAGTTGATTGGAAGCTGTTCATATGAAGTTGATTGGAAGCTGTTCATATGTTCATATGAAGCTGTTCATATGTTCATATGAAGCTGTTCATATGAAGTTGATTGGAAGCTGTTCATATGAAGTTGATTGGAAGCTGTTCATATGTTCATATGAAGCTGTTCATATGTTCATATGAAGCTGTTCAAATGAAGTTGATTGGAAGCTGTTCATATGTTCATATGAACCTGTTCAAATGAAGTTGATTGGAAGCTGTTCATATGTTCATATGAACCTGTTCAAATGAAGTTGATTGGAAGCTGTTCATATGTTCATATGAACCTGTTCAAATGAAGTTGATTGGAAGCTGTTCATATGTTCATATGAAGCTGTTAAAATGAAGTTGATTGGAAGCTGTTCATATGTTCATATGAAGCTGTTCATATGAAGTTGATTGGAAGCTGTTCATATGTTCATATGAAGCTGTTCACATGTATTTTTATGATCTTGTCACACCTACATGTGACAGTCTTGTGTGGAGAATATGTAAACATTATTTTTATTTTGGAACAAACTTATTTTCTTGTTTTATAGAGAATTTATTGCTTGTAACCCAATTGGATAGCTTATTCTAAACAAAAAAGTGAATTTGGAACAAGATGAAAAAATGGGTTGTATTTCATTTGGTTATTTATTAGGTTTAACCAAAGGGGAAAAGTAAGTTGAGTGTTGAAAGAAATGTTGCAACTTGAGATATACTTTGGTATTAATAAAATAAAACAGTTGCCATTGAATCACATGCAGTATTTGGTTTCAACAAATGTAGTATATTCAATTGAGAAAACCTATGTTATTTACCTGGATCCAGGAAGTATTATTTTCTAGGTTGAACCATTTTTTTACAGTGTTTCTCTGCATACTGTATCTCTCTTTTATCCTCCACCTCTCTCTCGTTTCCTTCCCTCCATCTCTCTCCAATCCCACCCTGTCTCTCCACCCCCTCTTCTCTCTCCCCCACATGGTGTCTACTCTCCAGTCTGTGATCATGTAAATACCAGATGTAGTGGGGTCCTTGGGCCAAAGTGTTTCACACTAGGGTCCGGGCAGTCAACCAGAGATGCCCTGAGCATGGAAGAGAGGATTTCAATGATATTAATCCTCTGAAAATTGCCATTGGCCCGGGTTAGATTTCATCTGAACCAGATTTTAGCGGTATAGTGCTGATCCAGTGCCTTCTTAAACTGATTTAGATGTGTTATCAGTGGAAAACGTCTATTTTTAATGGCATCGGCGGTGGGGGATAGATGAAAGGATGTGTCCACATGCAACAACCACACACTGTACACAGATAAGCACACATATCCACACATCCCACCACCACTTCAGATCTGCAATAGTCTCACCAGAGGGTTCACCAGTGGGGTACAACAGCAGCAGGACTGACCTAGATTTTACACACATATATAATGCAAGGCGGTCGCACGTACGCTCACACACACAGATTCATGCACACACTCATGCACGCACACAGGCACACATGCGCGCACACACACAAACCTGTCTGTGTTCTGTTAAATTAAAGAAGGGCAGAGGAGAAACAGTCCTTCCCTTTTAAGTCTTTTTTTTGTTGCTGTGTTGATTGTTTTGCACTGTTATTGTTACTGCGGCTTATTTTAAATAATCTTGCTCATGATACCTCATTTTCTACTGCGGCTGAGCTCTTATTTTCTGCTAAATATCAGATTTGAAAAAAGTTAAACGACAAGAGCTTGGGATTATCAGCATTTTTGTCAAAATGATTCTATTGACAATGTTCTCTACCTATGTAGTATATCATAAGTACTCCAATTCATGTTGTTAAGTAGAGAACACCATTCAAGTCAATGAGGGCTCGGAACATTAAAGCCAATTATCTCAGAATCATCTATTAACAGATGGAACCTTATTGTCAAGCCCTCGACTCTCTCTCTTGCCACGAAGCTGTCCAAACTTTGGGTCTGCACTACCCCTCTACATCAGGGAGCCAGAATTGAACAAGTACAGGTGCGAAGGGTTTACATCATCACTTAAAGCAGTCATCATATCACTGTTGCCATGGCTACAGCTTTCTAGCAGTTCCAGAAGAGGTGGAGGAATGACTGACAGCTGTGACAGCTGTGTAATCCCGCCGGCCCCTCTCTGGGAAGAAACGCAATCTTCATTAAAGCCCAGCCGCTCAGCCTAGCTGTCCACCGTAGACCCACCAACCAGAGAGATGAAGACAGGGAGAGATGGGAATGGAGTGGGAGGACTGAGTTTGGATTCGTAGAGCCAGCGCTTGATTAGGATTATTGTGACATGTAGAACCAGGGGGGAGGTTTCAAGGCACAGGCGGAGGCATGGTGAAAGACGCAAGATTTGTAGTTCAAATAAACAACAGTCCAGTATTGTTTGGTATCTCAAGTAGCCAACCAGCTGAGAGGCAGAGGTGATGAATGGAATGGAATTGCAATGGTGATGCTCACTGGATAAATATGACACGTACAGATGGCTTAATAGCCAGTACATTAGTGGATAGAGCCATGGAAAAAAACAGGCCTCACTCTTGTAATCAGTCATGTTTGGTCCATGTCTCCGTGGCAAATGTCATCACAGAGGTCAGCACCAACTCATGTCATCCCTCATTATCTTGGTCTCTCCTGACACGCACGAATATCATCCTACTGTGTTTATCGTGGGTATTAGTCATAGTCGATGTTATTTACAAATTAGTCATTGTCCAAGTTATTATTGACGGTAATAGCCACTTGTATCATTGTAGAAGGGACAAAACAATCAATCAATCAGATGTCCAAAATAATTTACAATAGACAAGTGAGACAAACTGCTTATACGACAGAAGAGGGTATGGTGAGAAAACCCTGTGGCACATTCAAGAGTATTTCCTAAAAGATTCTAGAGAGGTCAAATGTGGCATGATGAATTACTGTGCCCTGTGATGCCTGGCTTCCGGTTGGCTTCATGAATTCTCATAGAGACCAGTGTAGTGACAACACGAAGGATGAATCAACAAGAAATACCTTCTAATCAAGGTTTTCCATTGTGCCAATAGCAAATTGTTGTGGTTTCACTGGTTTGTGTGCATAATGCGTAATTTCTGAGTCCAGCAGGTTTTGATTATCCAAACCGCCAAAAGATGACCAAGTTTAATTTGCAGATTTTCTGATAGCACAGTGAGTGTTTTGATTGGAGGACTGAGAGAAGCAAACAATTACGTTGCTGCTTAAACTGTGTAATCACAACGTTATTCTTTCTGTAATATGAAAAATAAGGGCAAAGAAATACACCAAAAATAATTGAAAATGATTATCTGATATATAATTGCAGTTCATATAAATCCCACGGATAGTTCCCTTTCAAAACACTGGAATAATTGTTTTAAATGTGGGTTGAGCCCTAAGCCTCTTTTCACGACACTCTCTTATCATTCACACAACTTTAAGTGTAACACGTTTAAAGAAATCCATAAATATCTAGTTGTACCAAGTTACTGTAACAATGTTCTGGAAATATCCGTGAAAAACAGAGGGAGAAAATAAAGGGAGAGAATAGAGGGAGAGAACAGAAAACAGCAGATCCCTCACCCTGAATCTGTCACGTTTGTAGTGAGCTATAAGTGGAGGTGTGATCTACAGGAATACTCTTCCTGCATTCCTGCAACCCAAGCATGAGCTATTACCAAAGGGTTTAGAGGCGCAAAAGCCAGTGAATGCGTCTCTCTATAGGTGTGAATGTGGAGTTGCTAGTGCACGTGTGTGCATGCGTGTGTACGTGCATGTACAGGATGGCAGAGCATGTCTGTGAGCGAATGCCAGAGACCTGGTGTGAAGTGCCATGCGTGAGCCCTGGCCCCACGCCCAAACACCCACGTGAGCCAGGAAAGAGGGAATGTGGAAACAGAGAGAATGGATGGATAGATTAATAGAGGAAAAGGAGAGGAAGAGGTGGGGGAAGAGGAGGTGGGGAGGCAAGGCTGCCAGCTCCCAAACACATTGACAGATAAATGAATGGATGGACGAATGGATGGATAGATGGATGGATAGATGGATGTAGGGATTACGGAGGAGAACAACATAAAGAAAGAGCAACGAATCAGCCATGCGGAATAGACACTGTAGATTTATGGATGAACGGATACCAGAGAATTAGAGTGAACGAGTGGAGAAGCCAGAGGAGGCATCTACAGTAGCTAGCAAGGGAGCCAGAACAGCCCTGTGTGTTGACCAGGCCCCATGCGCCCTGCCCTGCCCCGCCATGGCTTTCCTCTGCCTGGGGCCATCGGCTGCCCTCGCTCTAATCCAGTGGATTTTCATAAGTGATTAGCTCATACGTGTGTGAAATTGACATTAAAGATGGTAGTACCGTGGGGAAGGACCCTACAAGCCTCAGATCTCAGACACCAACAGCTCTTCCTGTACAAACACCATCTTAAAAGGGCTAGATGGCCAGGGATTCATGCCCGAGTATCACCAAGACAAGGTTAAAGAGTGGCTAAACACAGGCCCAACCGGGTTAAACCGTATATTACAGAGTGTTTTCAAGCATCAGGGATCTGCTAGCTATAGTCCAGTTAGAGCTACAGTAGCACTTGAGAACTGACAATTGTTGTCAGCTAACCACTTGATGGACCGTTCAGCATCCTACCTCAACACTTATAACCAATATGCAAAGCAACACTTCAGTACTAGATAATGTACAATTATTATATAAAACATGTGTAACACATGCCTGTGGTTCTCACTGTTAACCATATCATCATCAGATTCCATTCTCAGATATTGGCCCGTCAGGCGGAAGCAGAGATTGTCCTTCATTCTCATGTCTGACCCAGGAGACTTGAGCGTTTGATTCCACTACCATAGATTAAATCAATCTGTATTTACACATGATTACACGGAGCAGTATATTAATTCACCCTGGGATCACTGAGATAATGAAAGCAAAATGTATCTGCCGCAATATGGTAGGCCTTCATTACTTTGTATATTCATTGCATGCTACAGCCCAGCAGAGAATAGATTTCAATTACATTTCCATCACGCCATTGGTAATAATATACAAATAAGATAAGTAAAACCCAAACTCATACAAATGTATAAAAACGCCATCAAATGCGGCACATCGTTGGGCCTATGATGCGGTATGATGCAGTCAATGAACTCACCACAGAACCAAAACTAGATTCCCAAAACATTCCAATACAATGAGCACACAAGTCGTGCTCGTCCTGAAGTAATACGACTGAGCAGGACTGAGGGATGGGTGGATGGAGTGATGAATGGAAGGACGGATGGATGACTGGATGGACGGATTTCTCCACCTCTCCATGGTATGCCTTGATTACCATCAGCAGAGCAGAGGTGTGTGGACTCGAGACTCGTCTCACTAAAGTAAATGTCACTGCTCGCTCTCAGAGAGCCCATTTCCTCTCAACCCACTGAAGCTGCCTTATTGCTTCCCACGGGAGATGACAGTCAGTTTTGAATGCCACTCCCAGAGTCTAAATAGCATGTTTCCCCCAGCGTATCCACTGGCTGAATGAGAAGAGGTTCCCATGTTTCTGCTTTGGCCCAGTATGGATGAAGTAGTTGTCAGTCAAGGCACTGGGAGGACACAACCCTATGTCCCCGCACAATGTGTCCCCCTCGTCACCTGTCTCCTGTCCTCGTCTTTCAGGGGGCACTTGAGGAGATTAATAGGAAAGTGTAGGTCGGTCTATTCAATCATACACTCATCCCTTTAAAGCGATAGAGCTTAAACAGCAGTCAAGGGATAGACTTTCATCAGAATTCTATAATATCCCACAACTTATCCCCTAATATTACCATTGATCTACTTACTCTCACCATACAAACACTAGTACATACAAGTAATAAATACCATTAAATACACGCTAAATACATTTATGACCTAGCTGCCGTCTAAATATCATATGTTGTGAGCTGTTGGAATATTGCAGAATATGGTGTAAATGTGCAAATCCTCTTAAATCTCTATAAATAAAGTTTTAGGGATAAAGTGTAATCTGTAATCCGGCCTGCACCGCTATATCAGTAATGATCCGTTTTCAGTGTAAACTCTGCGATTTAGATTAAAGGTAGACTCAGCGACATGACGTAGATGCAGAAAGCACATAACATAGTGGGTCTATTTCCGCAGCAACTAAGAGTGCCGAAGCGCGAGGCTCAACTTGTTTTGGGTCGGTGGCCACTGAAGTGAACCCGTGCACATGCGCAGAGATACTGTGTGTGACCATGTGAGAGCGAAGTCTTGCATCTTGCTCATCTCAATCTTTGTGGTGCTGCTCATGGCAACGTCATTTCGCTGAGTCTTTAAACAAATGCTTGTGCTTCCTGGCCTGCACACTGCTGCGTCTACGTGGGACTGGGCAACTTTAGGATGAATGGGCCGTTTTCACAAAGTACTGTTTTTTGGGCGACAAGGATACAGCTTAATCTGCTTATGCAACATATGCATGAAAAATAAGAGTTTCACCCTCCACTACAACCCCAATGTGGGTCAAAAGAAGAGATTTTGATAACATGAGATGTCAGTGCAGTTCTCTATGAATCTCTATCATCAAACACGTTTCTATGTGATGAAATATCTGTAGAGTTCAAAGGTGCTGTTACAGATGTTACAACAGGGGCAAAACTTGAAACCAACCCCAAACCGTTCATCTTGATACGAAACGCAAATCTTCTTTGAAATGTTTCGCCCTCCCTTTCCAAGGCAGAAATCTGCTGACGCTCTGTGTAAGTTGTATTGCTGTTGTTGCCGCTCTCCAGAAATATGAATACGCCGTGGGCTGCAGTGCTGCTGAGTGCTCAGTTTCCAATCTGGATACGAGACCAGTCACACGCTACTGCTTCAGTTATCGCCCATTAGAGCCAAACTGAAAAATGGAATATACAAGAAAACACTTGCATGCCATGATCTCCAACTCCCGAAGGAAATCACCTTCATTTATTCATGGGCTAAATATGCAGCCTGTTGCCATGGGTCTTAAAGAGTGGCCAGCCAATTATAATTCAGAAGCTGGTATGCCCTCAGGTACTATGGTAATGAGGGTCAACATGGGTCATGTTAAAATGCACTCAATAAAATGAAGCTGGGCTCCATAAGGATATATTCAATTGGGATGTTGCCAGAGATATCCCCCATGGTCATATCTTCAGACAGCATCTCTTACTGAGGCAGCTAGACCTGGGCTTGTGTCCTGCCAAAGGCACTTGTCGATCTATAACACTGTACATTCAAGTGATAGCACAAGGCTATTAAAAACCAGGCCTTAATGTTTTTTCAGTACTGCTGTTTTTTCCTGGTAGTTTATTGATTGATTGATTGATTTCTTAATTGATTTGGCCAGATAGTCCACTCTCCTGGAGTCCAAGGTCTGAGTCAGATCCTGAATAGAGAGGAAGCAAGAACACCAGTCACTCTATGGATCTTGGATCGGGTTTGAATTACCCTGGTCTAGTGGGAGTCTGGAAGAGTGGGACATGCTGTGCTTGTTTTACCATGATAATGACCTTAGGTTATGGTATTGAGTGTCTGACCTTTTCCCTCATATGCTTTCCAGACAGGCTCTGGTGCGTACAACACTACATGACCAAAAGTATGTGGACAACTGCTCATCGAACACCTCATTCCAAAATCATGGGCATTAATATGGAGTTGGTCCCTTTGCTGCTAAACAGCCTCCACTCTTCTGGGAAGGCTTTTCACTACATGTTGGAACATTGCTGCGGGGACTTGCTTCCAGTCAGCAACAAGAGCATTAGTGAGGTCGGGCACTGATGTTAGGCAATTAGACCTGGCTCGCAGTTGGTGTTCCAATTCACCCCAAAGGTGTTCGATGGGATTGGGCTCAGGGCTCTGAACAGACCAGTCAAGTTCTTCCACACCGATCTCGACAAAACATTTCTGTATGGACCTCGCTTTGTGTATGGGTGCCTTCCCCAAACTGTTGCTACAAAGTTGGAAGCACAGAATCGTCTATGTCATTGTACTGTTGATTTCTCTTCCCTGGAACTAATGGGCCTAGCCAGAACCATGAAAAACAGCCTCAGACCATTACTCATCCTCCACCTAACTTTAGAGTTGGCACTATGCATTCGAGCATGTAGCGTTCTCCTGGCATCCGCCAAACCCAGATTCGTATTTCGGACTGCCAGATGGTGAAGTGTGATTCATCACTCCAGAGAACGCGTTCCACTGCTCCGGAGTCCAATGGCGCTGAGCTTTACACCACTCCAGCCGATGCTTGGCATTCCGCATGGTGATCTTAGGCTTGTGTGCGGCTGCTCGGCATTTGAAACCCATTTCATGAAGCTCCTGATGAACAGTTCTTGTGCTGACGTTGCTTCCAGAGACAGTTTGAATCTTGGTAGTGAGTGTTGCAACCGAGGACAGACAATTTTTCGCTCTTTGCGCTTCAGCACTCGGCGATCCCGTTCTGTGAGCTTGGGTGGCCTACCACTTCGCGGCTGAGCCGTTGTTGCTCCTAGATGTTTTCACTTCACAATAACAGCACTTACAGTTGACCGAGGCAGAGATTAGACTAACTGTCTTGTTGGAAAGGTGGCATCCTATGTTGATGCCATGTTGAAAGTTACTGAGCTCTTCAGTAAGGCCATTCTACTGCCAATGTTTTTCTATGGAGATTGCATGGCGGTGTGCTCGATTTTATATATCTGCCAGCAACGGGTGTGGCTGAAATAGCCAAATCCACTGATTTGAATGGGTGTCCACATACTTTGTAAATATAGTGTATGTTGTCACAGCAGGTGGTTGGGACTGGGAGAGCCACTAACAGCTAGGTCAGGTGACATAACTCACTGCTGGAGCCATCGTTAGGTGGAAATGTATTCAGTAACAATGGCCTGTCAGTGCTCTTCACACTGGCCCATCTCATTGAGGGATGACATCAGTCCAGCATCATGGTTACGCATACAGTAGCTACAGTGTGTCCACAACACTAGAGGTGTAGCAGTGGGCTACTTGGTTCAATTGTATTTTGAGTTGCAAGGGGTCATCTACATTTCCTTCCTAGAAACACCCATATTGGCACAAGTGGTTGGGAGGCGGGCCAACGGTGTGTCGTCTGTAGGCCTGGTGCGAGATGTACATTCTAGCTGATCACCGCAATCAAACATCCTATTTTGTTAGGTGGATAAAACCAGGAATTTGTTAAACAGTAAATGACATAATTCCTGTAATAAACGTGTCTGCCCTGCAGCTGGGCCTGCCTGTTTCGCTGGGGCAGGCTGCTGTAATGAGCAAGCTTCTCACAATCTCTCTCCCCTGTGCTTGTATGACATTTCAAAACGCAATTGCGGGGAAAAAAACAAAAAGTTTGCAAGCAATTTGTTTTCCATATTAAAGAGAGGGTCTCAGCTTTTTCTTTCTCAACGATCATTACTGAGCTCAAAGCACACTGTTTTACAGTCAAGATATCTGACATGGGTTTGACCTGGTCAGTGTATGTTATGGAAAGAGCAGGTGTTCCTAATGTTTTCTACACTCAGTGTAGCTAATGTGTTTTGAGTTTCCACTTCTTCAGGTGGTGAATTTACATAGACTTAGGTTGGAGTTATTAAAACTAGTTTTTCAACCACTCCATACATTTTTTGTTAACAAACTATAGTTTTGGCAAGTCGGTTAGGACATCTACTTTGTGCATGACACAAGTAATTTTTCCAACAATTGTTTACAGACAGATTATTTCACTTATAATTAACTGTATCACAATTCCAGTGTGTCAGAAGTTTACATACACTAAATTGACTGTGCCTTTAAATAGCTTACATCATTCCAGAAAATGATGTCATGGCTTAGCCTTAGCCATCATACCACTCAGGAAGGAGACACATTCAGTCTCCTAGAGATGAACGTACTTTGGTGCGAAAAGTGTAAATCAATCCCAGAACAACAGCAAATTACCATGTCAAGATGCTGGAGGAAACAGGTACAAAATGATCTATATCCACAGTAAAATGAGTCCTATAAAGTCAACAAAGTCAAGGTACTGGAGTGGCCATCACAAAGCCCTGACCTCAATCCATTAGAAAATTTGTGGGCAGAACTGAAAAACCTTGTGAGAGCAAGGCCTACAAACCTGACTCGGTTTGACTCTGTCATGAGGAATGGGCCAAAATTCACCCAACTTATTGTGGGAAGCTTGTATAAGGCTACCCGAAACATTTGACCCAAGTTAAACAATGTAAAGGCAATGTTACCAAATACTAATTGAGTGTACGTAAACTTCTGACCCACTGGGAATGTGATGAAAGAAATAAAAGCTGAAATAAATCATTCTCTCTACTATTATTCTGACATTTCACATTCTTAAAATAAAGTGGTGATCCTAACTAACCTAAAACAGGGGATTTTTACTAGGATTAAATGTCAGGAATTGTGAAAAACTGAGTTTAAATGTATTTGGCTGAGGTGTATGTAAACTTCCGACTTCAACTGTATATAATATTAGTGCACATACAGATGAAGGCAAATTCATCTCTATTGAACAAGTCCAATTTTGACAGTAAAATGTAACAAAAATAGCCTAATTGTCAACTCAAAATTCATGTCAATCACTGGATTAGGTTGCATATCCAAATACATTGAATTTCTGCTTGGACATGTTAGATGTAACAATGTATTTATTGAATACCATCTCAGTAGTCTATTATACTTGTTAAAAGGATCTGCCCCTTTTTTTAAATTTTCACTTAAAATGACATACCCAGATCTAACTGCCTGTAGTTCAGGCCCTGAAGCAAGGATATGCATATTCATGGTACCATTTGAAAGGAAACACTTTGAAATTTGTGGAAATGTGAAAGGAGTGTACGAATATATAACACAATAGATCTGGTAAATGATAATACAAAGAAAAAAACAACCGTTATTTTGTATATTTTTTGTACCATCATCTTTGAAATGCAAAAGAAAGGCCATAATGTATTATTCCAGTCCAGGTGCAATTTATATTTTGGCCACTAGATGACAGCAGTGTATGTGCAAAGTTTTAGACTGATTCAATGAACCATTGTATTTCTGTTGTATCACGACTGCCCAAATGTGCCTAATTTGTTTATTAATAACTTTCCTTTTTCAAAATTGTGCACTCTCCTTTAACAATAGCATGGTATTATTTCACTGTAATAGCTACTGTAAATTGGACAGTGCAGTTAGAGTAACAAGAATTTAAGCTTTCCGCCAATATCAGATATGTCTACGTCCTGGGAAATGTTCTTGTTACTTACAACCTCATGCTAATCGCATTATCCTACGTTAGCTCAACCATCCCATGGAAGGGACACCGATCCCGAAGAAGTTTAAAGCATTG